>NW_004955417.1:30840908-30856131 GCF_000276665.1 Chinchilla lanigera
GTCAGGTCAACAAAAGCTAATCTGGAATTTAAATTTCTTTCTTTTCTCCCCAAAGTGTTTTTCCTTATTAGAAAGTATGAAGTGTACATAGAAATTTTAAAGAATCATTCTGGAAAAGTAAAACTCACATTGTTATCTATGGTCTCTTTTAAGCGGGTAAGATCTTCCATGGCTGCATCCCAATTCTGCATTAAGATTTCCGAGGCCAGTTTTCCCCAGAGGGAACTCAAAGCATTTCTATCAGTTGCTGGAACCTATGTAAGAAATCACACTTAATTGTATTTTGAATACGATGGAAAAAAAGACCATGTACATTTTATGCCCCACATGCCCATCCAGCCTTACTCAAAGCGCCTACCTGCAGCTTTCTACTCCAAGGCCTAGCTATTTCAAGTCCTTCCTGGATCATGTATCTCAAATAACTTAAACTATTAAAAACACTCAAGTCTGTGATAGCCAGTCTAGATCAGAAAATAAAGGACAACTTTTAAAACAAGGAAAAGAGCAGCTCCTTGTTAGCCTGACTCATTTCAGGTATTTTATGGACACTAATTTCAGGCACCTAAACTTTAGAAACCAAGTTAGACGTCTGTCACTAAAATCACTGCAATGAAGACACAGGAAACTACAACTTGTAAGTTTCACAACATAATGAAAAATTATGTACAAAGTGAAAGAAATTTCCAAATTGCAACAAAAATGGAAGAGGTCATGAACACAAGGAGGGGAAAAAAGGTTATTTAACACTGGTTATTTAACAGTACTAGTAATAAACATTAGTGTTCTTGAAACCTTAACAAAAAACCCAAAAAGCTAGATGATTTTTATCCCACTTTAGAGAGGGAGAACGAATGCATAAGGAGTATAACTACTCAAAATTACACTTACAATCATGAAAGCTCTATGATTTATTCTGTATATATCCCACACAAGGTCTAAGAGCCACCCTACTGTTCTCCACTGCCGAAAGAAGGTGACAAACTCAAAACTCCTGCAAGGACCAGGCTAATATCGAAGATAAAGTGGCATTCCCTCAGAAGGCAAAAGAAACAAGTAAAATGAAGAATTTATTGTGTTAGAGCAGCAGAAGTAGAGTACTAGAGAGGAAAAAACACAACTGTTGCATCCCAAGTGGAAATTTAAACTAACTTCTCATCCAAGCACTTATATGGTAATATAGTATAAAATACTATTATATACAAGTTAAATTGTACAGCAAGTGTAGAAACCAACAACCAAACATTCTGACTCTACCTCTTGCTATTAAAAGCAGCTGGATCATCCGCACTTTAGCTTAATTTATAACATAAGGACAGTTAACAGAACCTATATGAGTTGTGTAAGTGAAATAATGTAATGCACTGATACAATAAGTGAGCAGTCAATAAATGTGAAACATTATCAAAATAATAATGGGAAGATGTTAGGGTACTGTAGGTTATCTGAACTATAATACAGACTTTGCCCATACTGTGTTTCTTGAATGGCAGTAATTACCTCAAATGTACTGAACGACATTCAGCAAATTCTAAGAGCAGGCAAACAGACTACATTCATAAACTAAATTAGAAGCACACAGATGTAACTGACGTTCTAACTGTCACAATGCACATCCACAATACAATATGTACATGAATATTCATGACAACTTTATTTGTAATACAAAAACCAGAAGTAATCCAAATGTTCAACAAATGAACAAATAAACTGTATGAACAGTACCCAGAAATAAAAAGAATCTAATTTCTGAGACACACAGTAATATGCACCTCGAAACTTGCTGATAAAAATAGGCCAGACACAAATACACACACTCCATCATTCCACATGAAATTCCAGGACAGGTGAAGCCGACCTACAGGCGTCGAAAGCAGAACACTCACTGGCCGCCAAGGACCAGGGTAGAGTATGGCTACAACGGGGCACAGAAAAATAGTCTATTTAGCTGGCAATAGTTACACAGGTGTACATTTGCCAAAATACATCAAAATTTTAGAAACTGACATAAAAATCTACAAGTCACTATTCTGATTACTGGTATAAAGGATTAAATGTTTGAGACTTAAGAAATCTGAGCATTAAAGTATTTCAGTCCAAGATCTATCAGTTTTAAGATACACTAGTACTTCTAAAACCAAAAATATGCTTCTAAAACCAAAACAGTGAACTTAAGACATATTATAATTACAGGTGCTAAAATATGAAAATTTATGTATGACAATCTATGAAACAGACATCTTTTATACCAATTTTATAACAGGGCACATCCAAGCCAAAACTTCAGCCTAGATTCTGATGCTTCCAGAAGTCACTCTTGCGCCAGCTGTTGGGGGGAGGGGGTTGGCCTAGCGCCCAGGCTGGCCTCCAGCTCAAGTGACCTTCCCGCTTCTACCTACAGAGCACCTGGGACTAGAGGTGGGTGCCACCCAGCTCTAGCTGTCCTGAAACTCCCAGAGAAGCAGTTTTAAATATCATCACTTGATAGATCTTAAATCCTGAGTGAGAAAAATAGCTACAAAAATATGATCACAAATAGTTCTAGTATCTTAAAACCACTTTTATTTAAAACAGCTGTCTAAAGGAGGTAAAGGGTGATATTGTGGAGCCAGACCAGGCAGGGTCTCTGGGTGAGGGCAGCTTTCCACAAGATTCAGGGTCAACTTTTAAAACAAAAGTATTAAAAAATTTCCTACCAATCTTCTCCAAAACATTCTCCAATGCATTCTAAAAGCCACCAAGTCTCTTTATGAGAAAGGCAAATTCTAGGGTCACACAGCCTGAATTTTTACACACTGACCTACAATAGGTCATTGGGAGAGTCAAATTCTAAACTCAGATCACAGGTACAATGGCTCTTTCATAGCTTATGTTTCCCCAGCCACAGATTTAGAAGAATAACTAACTACCAGAAAAGAACTTAGAAATGAAAAAGCTACTGCAGGAAAATAAAATTGACTGACTAAACTTAAATACTAGCATTTTCTGCCAAATTCAAAGTAAGATTTTTATTTTTGCTATAAAAAGCTCAAACTAAATCAAAACAAAAATGTATATGGTATAATTGATTCTTCCAATCCTGACTTTGTAACCCTCTGCCCACATACCAATAGGAAGAAACCAATTCCCATTTAACTCAAATGTTCTACAGCACAAGATGAGACAAAGATTTAAAAACTGATTATATATAACTTCTAACAACTATCCCATCTCCATACACTAACCGCTCTTAATGTAAAGCATGTTAATTTTGTGTTCATAGCAGAATATTCAATTACTCAAAATGCCACTTTAATTCCACTACAAGATTTGTTAACAGCAATGTAAAAGCTTAAAACTAAGCTCAAATTTGTAAAAGCCAGAACTACCTGAATTTTCATAACTCAACAAAGTAAACATAAAAGTTCCTCAAGTCTTTAAGTGTACATCTACTAAGTGTAGCAACTTTCAGGCAAATTATAAAGCTGTCCCACATAAACATAATGACACTATTAAAACAAGAATGTATTTCGTGTATGAGGATAAAAGCTTTCTGTAGGAGCACAGCAAAGTTTTTAATCCCACAGGCTCACGTGCACCACTCTGGCTCCCCTCCATGTCATTACAGTTGGCTCTTCATGCGGACCTGCTTTCAAGGGGGATATGCTAGAAGCGCTTGGATATCTAGGCTGCCAGCAGTTACCTTAAGTTTCCAGGTCTTAGCAAAGTGGCACATTCACTCACTCCCCAGCAACAATAAATTTACTGTGCTGGAACTCTAACAAGACACTAAATCTTCATTCTCAAAATTCACTCCCAGCATTAACAAATGATATGAATAACCAACTCTTTTCATGTACCTGTAATCATACCAGGCTTCTGATTTTACAATCCTGATTTAAGCTGTTTACATTTTCAAAGTAATCAACTTTTGCTCTCTTAAATCCCTGGTAATATTCAAAGTAAAACTGATGGAATTTTTTGATAAGTCACTACAAGTTGTTTTTTGATAAGTCACCATCACTGATTACCTTCAATGCACTTGCAAACTAACCACAGCTAATCTATAAATGAAGAACTCATTTATAAACGGAAAATAAAAATATTTTAAGTCATGCAATTTCAATGCAGAAAAATTACCTGAATCACTAACACCAATCTCTTTGCTCTCTGAAAAAAGAAAATTTAATTTCCTAGAAAAACCAAAGATAACAAGCACAGTCTTATCTTGTTGGATGTAGAGCTAAAACTGTGGGGTGGGGGTGTAGACATGGTAGTGCATACTTATAATCACAGCACTCCAGGCGGCTGAAGCAGGATTGTAGGTTCAAATCTATCCTGGACAACCTGGAACCTACGACGCCCTGTCTCAAAACGCAAAACAGAGGGGAAGGGAAGAGCTTTGGAATGCAGCTCAATGCAAAGGCCAAGTTCAGTGAAGACCAAACAAACGAACACACAAAACATAAAAACAAAAACACCCCAAAAAACAAAAGTAAACAAAACAAAACAAAAAAAAATCAAACAAATTTTTCCAAGGCTGGAAAGCAAAAAGTCCCTGAGTGAAGAGGTCTTTTTCCCACTTCTAGGATTAACTAGAGAAATCACAAACTTAGCTACTTGCTTACTATTCCAGTGAGTGTATCAAATTACAGTTTTGCAAATGAAAGACTAAATAAAAGGACATTATGAATATCCTAAAAGGTGTTTATTAATACATTTACTTCAACAGAAGAAAAAGTCTATCAACTTAAAGGACTTACTTTTAATGTGGCTTCACACAACTTTCCTTACCTAACAAATGCCCTGAATTCAGGAATTTGTCAAATAAACTAATGAAGATAATAAACTACTTTATAGCCAACAGTTACCATGGAAACTTATCTCCCCCATAATGCAACTGTTCATCTTTACAATCTAATACAAGATGTGTTCAAAATATACAGCAAATGTTTACATTTTAAAAAAATTTATTACAGTGAAAGACACACTGTCATTAATTCCCCTCAAAACATTCCCCCTCACTTGAGACACACTTATGCCATTATTCTTGCCACTTTCTGAAACAGTTCTCAAATCCTCTTTCAGAAGTGTCTCTGAGAGGTATAATTAAAAATGCAGTGAATGTTTCTGCTGAATCTCATCCCAGAAACGGCAGAGGCTCCTAAGAACATTACAATGTGTTCTCATCCACCTTATTCACCAGATGTGGCACCACGCAACTTCTGGTTCATCTCCAAAACCAAAACCACTATAAAAGGGAAATGTTTTGAGTCAATTCAAGATATGGAGGTAGCCAGGACTATGCAACTAAAGACACTCAGGAAAAAGGACTCCAGAACTACTCTAGAAATAGCAAAAAGGACAGGATGAGTGTGTTGGAAGCAAGGGGAAGGGAGTATTCTGAGGGGGATTAATGGCAATGTGTCTTCTGCTATTATACCTTTTTTAAAAATTTAAACATGTACTATATTTTTCAATCACACCCTGCCATTGAGATCATAGGTAAACAGAAGTTACTGTTAAAACATAAAATCTTTGAAAGTATCATTAAGATTCCATAGTTGTCCACTGCAAGTTCAAAGAGTATGTACAACATACAGGATTAAAATCAAGAATCATGGACTTACTCAATACAATTCACTAAGTATCTAAGATGCACCACTCACTCTGCTGTACAGTAATCGGTGGCCTGTATTTTTGGATTTCAAGGACAAGTTAAAGCTCCCTCCAAATTCTGAGGTTCTAACAACAGGTTTCCTATAGCTATTTGTTTCTTGTTGAGAAAGGTTTTATTTTTTTCTTTTTTGGTAACGTCTTTTAAGAATTTAGTGGACAGACCCAAATATATACATGCTTTGAGGAATTCTACAAAAACAAAAAAAAATACTTACCAACACTCTAAAAAAGTAAAGGTATTCTGCTGCTCCAGAGTAGTTTCCACATTCATATTGGAATTTTGCATACCTGTAGAGCGTATCTAAATATTCCTGCCTAAACTAAAACAACAAAAAATTCCACTTGTTAATTTTGCACCTTAAAATTCCACTCATTTATTCCTTAAATAACCTGGAAAAATTCAAGTATTTCAAAGGTTCCCTCAAACTGCCACCAAAAATAAAAACTAGAATCAAATATGTAGCAGGAATTGATCAATTTAATATTCCATTTTGGTCTCAAAGAGTTATTAGCCATAATGATACACACTTTATGACAAGACAAACTTGAACTACAGCTGAAGGTCTAATGTTTGAGTCCCTGACCTAGTGACTCTGCTTCGCCAACTACCATACATAAACATCTCTGTTTTTGTGGTTCTACATAAACAACATGTACAGGGATGGGATTTAACTCAGCAGTAAAACACTTACCTAGCATTCACAAGGCCTTCAGTTCAATCCCCAGTTTTTATATGGAATAATGCAAAAAAAGGGCAAAGCAAAACTAAAGAAATCTAGAACTCCAAACTGGCACACAGAAAACCCACCAAATATTTAGTATGGAAACCTACTGTGTATAGTGGTCCGCTATCCTTTCATCACAGTAATTAAATGACAGACAACACTTGAAGCACATTGAAGAATTAATTACACGTAACGTGTCACACTCCAAGCCAACACCAGGTAAAACAGATGGAGATGAAAGGAAAGGTCATCCCATTTCTTTAACTGTAGATTTGGGGTTTACGAAGACCCTGACAGCGTCAAGGGTTACTGTATTCCACAAGGCTGCCAGAGTATTGGTTTTACCACTTGAAGTATTTTCAATCCAAATCTAGCACTCTGACATACTTATGAACCCATTAAGAAACAGCGTTCTGTTGTTATTCTGGGTTTACTGTCTACACTAACATAAAATACTATCACATAAAGTAAAACTAAGCAAAAATTCTGAAAAAGTACTATCTGAAGGTGATTATAAACACATTTTTGTCATACTAATTTTTAATTTTTAAAAACTAAAACTTCAAAAACATCAAATGTTATTTACATTTAATAAGTTAATACGGAAATTATGTTCTTAAAGTACGCTATGAACTCTTCTCTACAGCACTGATCTTTAATTAACCTCATTAGATCATGACTACTCTGAAACATTTGAAAAAAAAAAATACCTACCCCATGCTTATCTGCCAGGTAGTCAAACAGCATCCGACCATCCCTGAACAAGAAAAAGAGAAAATTACCAAATTTTTTAGGCCACAGGAAACAAAATAAGCATTCTTTAGCTGTAACTGGAAATTACATGTTCAGTTTCACATCTAAAATAAGACTAAGTTTTTTAGGCAATAAAATCAGAACATTCTATTTTCCTAGTAAAGTTAGTAATCTCTGTAGGTGGTACCCTATGAAGAACGGTATGGTTACATTTTTGATAGATAACACAGTCTTGTAGCTAAGAAACTTAAATAAATGCACTACAAAAACTACAGGAATAATTCCTACATATAAATTTTACTTCCCTCTGTAATCTGTTAATATTTTTCGTCAGAAGAGTGCTTTGGCAAAGTTACAAAATTAATTAATCAGGCAGAATTACATAATATCTATGCCATGTACCCTATACAATTATTACCCTCATCAAACTGCCACACAAGCCAGTTAAACTTTTCTCACATTAGTATGGCAGACAAGTAAAAGACAAGCTGATGATAAAGGCACCAGGAACAGCACACATATGGGACAGCTGCCTTCCTTACGATCAGTTTCAAAAATTAAACACATTCTTAGCCTGCCACCAGGAAGGAATGTGCTGCAGCATGTCTCTGGGAGGATAAGTTTACTTAAAAATTCAATAGCTAGGGGACATGTCCTCATTCAAATGAACCCAGGTATAATACTGAATATGATGCATTTATCACATTTTAACACGGAAGGACTGCAAGAAATCTTAGCATCTGCTGTAGGTCCCAGTGAATAACTATCACATCCCTTACACCTCTCAGGTATGGAAGACTGTCTTCTGGCTGATATGTATTTCTGAAGCAGTATGTTCAATGCAATTTTAAAAAGAATTAGGGAGAAGTTATTACTTGGAAAATAAGTAGATAAGTTTAACTGGATTACAAATTTGTAACATTTAATCTCTTTATTTATCTCAGACCTAATGTCTATTAAGCCACAAAGAACTCTGCTTTTCCTGCTATTTGGAGAACACCTCTTATGCTCATCTTATGCATACCCTGGCGTCCTATTTTTTCCCAGTCTTTAATGACTAGACTAAAAAACACCCTCAATTTTCTGCTGTACTCTAGCCTGTGGTGTGTTTCAGGCGTCTATCAGTGGGTGCTTATACCTATCATGAAAGTCTTCAATGACTCATTTTATTTTAAGAGTATAAAAATAGACATATGATAGTATGATAGACATACATATATTTACAGAGCTGTGTCTAAGACATGCTTTATGTGAGTATGTGTGTGTCTCTATGTATTTCTGTATATGCACATAGTACAAAATGGTGTAAGTACGGCACAGTAATTGTGTAATATATGCTGCCTTTTCAAAATTACAGTATCTTGTTACTTTCCCAAATCACAAATAAAAATTTAAAGCTGATTTCTACAATTCTGGTTTGAACGCATATTATAAAATTAATGGTGCAACGTGGCAAAATCTTTAGCAGTTCCTCAAGTGAACATATTAGTACCTAAGACTTACCATAATGATAATATTTAATTTTAAACTTTATTTCAATATATTAGAACACAAAAGGCTTCAACTGGTTGTAGTAGTAAGACAGCCTAAGGCTTTCTTTAGAAACCAAACAAGTTTGTTTCTAGCTAAAGGGAAGGTAGAAATAGGAATCTCATCAGTGCCACGCCACTGTAGTGCTGTGGGCAGATGTGAGGAGATTCTGTCGGCAGCAGGTGGTGGGCCCTGCCCTCTCCAACATCACTCTGGACCATGTCACTCACTGCTGGGGAGCAGACAGCATGGTCTTGTGCACTGTAAGACGTCCAGCATCTCAGGACTTCTACTCTCCAGCTGTGACAACTACAAATGTAACTAGGCATCACCAAATGTCCCCTGGGAGGGGGAGCGGATAGAAAGCTACCAGAAAATCAACTCTGAATAACAAGTAAAAATCCTTTTTAAAATGTAAACATTAAGCTGAACACGTGGTACACGCCTGAAAATCCCAGCTACCCAGGAGGCAGAGATAGGATGATGGCCATATGGAAGCTGACCTGGGCAAATTCATGAGACCCTGTCCCACAGACTAAAAGGGACTGGGGTTCCTGGCTTCTAAGGGTACTGCCCCTACAAAACGGAGATAAATGGAAATAAACAGATGAAATCATCTAAGCCATGCATACTCACTACAGTGTGCAAGATAACACTTGATGTTTCTACTAACCTAGGAAAGGGAATTTTTAGAATCCAAGTTAAGAAAAGATTTCCTAGTCAGCTGTGGCAATGCATGCCTATAACCCCAGCACCTGGAAGCTAAGGCAGGAGCACGGTCCTCACAGCAGTGAGTTTGAGGCCAGCCTGGGCTACAGTGAGACCCTGTCTCAAAAAAAAAAAGGGGAAAAGATTACCTGGTTGACTGCATTTGCCTAGTAGTTTCTGGATCTTCAAACATTTTCACAATTGGTTCTGTTTCTGCCTGAAGTTGTTTCAGTTGTGCAACAACTGTGGTTCTCTTTTCTCTCAAAGCTAATGAGAAATGCAAAAGAATGCTGTGATGATAAGGAATGTTAACTGTGTTACTGCTCACCATAACGACGTCTGGAAAAATTTCAGTTTACTTAAACTACATATATATTTATTTACCTCAGGTACACTCACATGCCAGTGCCACCAACTGGCTACTTTCTCAGTCACATTTCCTTTTTCCTAGCAATACAAAAGCACATAAAGTAAGAAGGAGCCCCTGTCTACACTTAAGGGAAACAGGTACACACAGCCACTGGGGGAGGAATGAAGAGAGAGCGCAGGGAAGGGCAGTTACTAATTGTGTCAACTAGGTCAATGGGGATTTAAATCTAGTCAATGGTTGGTTTTTGCTATAAATACAGTCTCTAATCTCTTAAACCAAACTCTACAGTTCCTTTTTATTACCTCAAGAACGTCTGAGAAAACTTCTACATAATAATAAGGTTTTGCTGGGAAACTGAAGAAACCGTTTATTTTTGGTGGGTGCAGGGGCACACACCTGTAGTCTCAGCCACTCAAGAGGCTGAGGCAGGATGGCTTCAGCCCTAGAGTTTGAGGCCAGCCCAGGAAACAGAGCAAACTTCATCTCAAAAAAAGGGAAAAGGGTAATAAGAAATATCTTACCTTTTCCATTACAATATTATACTTACTGGATATTTCAGAATAGTGGGATATCTGTCTGTGGGACAGATATTTCAGATATAAGCAATATTATACTTACTGGATATTTCAGAATAGTATTTCTTAAACACAGAAGGGGATTTCTGATCAAATTTTGAGAAATACCATACCAATTTAAACAAAGTAAATTATACTTCTCTAAGCAAAGGAAACAATGTTATCATAGTTCCAAACTTACGGGACTATGGTTTTTATTTTGGTTTTTTTGGAGACAGGTTCTCACTATGTAGTACAGACTGGCCTTAAAGTCACTTTGACTAAAGTGACTAAAGACCACAGGCTGGTCTCAAACTCATGGCAATCCTCCTGCCTCAGCCTCCCAAGTGCTGGGATTACAGACGTGCACCACCATGCCCAGCTACGACTACATTCTTAAGAAGCAACCGTTCTACAGAAACCTGTCCTTGGCATTCTCCAACTTGAGTTTAGGACCACACTGCCATCTGATTTCCTAAGCAATTCTCCAGGTGAATGGTGTTGGTCCTACAGAACCATTTGGAAACTAAAAGCTACAAGAAAGGGGAAGGGGGACCACTTGTAAGGCTAAGTGAAAAAGTTAGTAGCCAAAAAGCTTCAACACTCTCAGGGAACTGTCAAGAAATAATCTGACCCCTAAGGTTAGTCTGACTTCCACAGGAAGAAACAATGTCCTTTAGAAACCTCACAATTGTTACACTATCTTCCACCCTGAAAACTTTAAAATCATCATTATTAGGCTTTTCTTAACTAAAGCTTTCCTGTAAACCACAAAACTTAATGCACATACTCTCAGCCACAAGGTGAGCTTCAGATCAAATGGCAACACTTACCATGAGGAATGTCGTCAGAGTAAAGGTTTTTGTACACATCCATCGCAAAGTCAACCATGTTGGTATCACTAAGAAGGTCCAACTTCCCTTGTAATAATTCTTTCTCATTATATATCTGGAAGACAAAATTACTTCACCTGAAGCAAGCTTCATGAAACAATCTTTCTTAAAATAAAAACTATTAATTCATCCTCTTGTAACATGAAAGACAGAAAAAAGAGTAAGTGCCCAACCTACAGAAACATAAGAATATTTGCTTATCCAAAAATGTGAACACAAAGGCAGCTGCACTGGAAAACCATTTCCACCAGTCTGCCCTTGAACTTGGGACCCTCCTACCTCAGCCTGCCAAATGGCCTGCCAAACTATAACTGTCTTATGTTTCTTAAATCAAGCCAGATTTTATCCTTTCTAGACAAGGTTGTGCTTAGCCTAGAAAATTACATCACTTTCTCTACAAAGCACATAGAGCTCTCTCCTCTCCACATCCACACTTAAGAATTTTTTTCACCTTCATAGTTTCCCTTATACCCCAATGTCACCCACCCACCTCTCCTGATCCCCACACATTCTCACAATAAGCAGTTGCAGTAGTGTACAATGTTTCCCAGCCACACCCTGGAAGTGAAACTGCCCACCAGCCTGTAATTTAACACAGTGACATTAGATTTTTACTTTGCAAAGAGTTCAAGAAACATACTGTAAGTAACAGTACAGGGACCAAACACACATACACACAAACTCACGTAAACATCACACAAATATGAACTACATTAAACAATACATAAGGATTCTAAAAAATACAATTCAAAAGACAGGTGCTTCAGCCAAAGAAAGGTTTCTATACTGAGTATTTTTTCCACAAAAAGAAAAATCCAGAAAGATGCAACTATGTTTTACTGCCTAGGGATGAGAAGATTAAAGTAGTCAAATGGTTTAGCTAATTTGATCAAAATTGAACCTTCTAAACTAATACACAGAACTCCTCTGGTACAAAACAGTGAAATAAGACAGATAATCCCACTGAAGCAGCTACAAGATTTTAAGTCACTTTACTTTTAGGATAACCTGCCAAGTGTGGCAGCACATGCCTGTAATCCCAACTATTCTGGAAGCTGAGAAAGGAGGATCAAAGCCAGCCTGGGCCAGTTAGAACCTGTCAAAAACAAACAAATGAACAAAAAGAAGGTAACAAAATGGACAAGCAAATAAAAAGGTTCTCAATTTCACACATCATAAAGGAAATGCATATTAAAACCACAATAAAAACTAAAAAAAAAAAAAAAACCGGGGCTGGGGATTTAGCTCAGGGGCAAAGCGCCTGCCTGGCAAGCGCAAGGTCATGAGTTCAGTTCCCGGTACCGGAGAAAAACCAAACCAAACCAAACCAAACCAAACAAACAAAAAAACCTATCACTATCAGAGTTAGTATAAACATGCACTAATTTTAACACTCAAACTCTGCTGGCAGGGGTACAACCACTTTGGAAAATTGTTTTTAACTTCTAAATTTCTGAAATACATACTTTGTGACAATTCTGCTCCTAGGTCCCCCAGAGTGGATTTGAAGTACATTTTTAAAAATCTTCATAGCACCCCTATTTATAATAGCCAAATGTATCAATGTTAGAATGGGTAAACAATTATGATGGATTAACATTCAGCACTGAAAGTCCTTACCTAATACTACCCTAAAAACCTGATGATTTGCACAGTAATGAGTGAAAGAAGTCAAAATAAACAATAAACAGAGCCTGACATGGCAAAGCACACCTGTAATCCCAGCATCTGGGAGACCGAGGCAGAAGGATCACCCTGTTTAAGGTCAGCTATATAGTGAGTTCAAGTTCATCCTGCGCTACACAGATCCTGTCTCAACAAACCAAAACAAAAAACAAACAAAAAAAAAACCATACAGAACAATAAATTGTAGTCAATGCCTAATTCCATACATACAAAAATCAAAAACAAGCCAGGAGTAGTGGCACACCCCTGCACTCCCAGTACTCTGGGAGACTGAGGAAAGACTCAGCAAAACCCTGTCTCAAAAAAAAAAAAAACAATTAAAAAAGGACTAGGTGTAGCTTAGTGCAATGTCCTAAGTTTACTCCCCAGTAAACTGTCCCTCCCCACAAAATACAGGCAAATCAATCTATCATCAGTGTACAGCTCTTCTTCTTTGAGAGATGTGCGTAATGACTAAGGTCAGAAAGAAAATTTAAAATGTTTGAAATATGACACATTGCTCTAGGTGATATTCACACTAGTGGGTTCATTGTTCACTTTTTAAAAATTCACTGACCAATATATTTATACTGGTACACTTTTACAAGCCCTATGCCAGATTGAAAGTTTACTTCAAAAATCCCAAACCAGCCTGCACAGTGGCATACGCCTATAAACCCAGTACTCTGCAAGGCCGAGGCAGGAGGACTATAAATTGAAGCCCACCTATGGCAATGTAGTGAGTGAGCAAGACCTGTCTCAAAATTTAAAAAATAAAAACATAAAAAGAGCTGGGCATTTAGCTCAGTGCAAAGGCTGTGAAATCACTCCCTAGTGTCACTCAAAATGAATTAATTAATTTAATAAAATAAATAAATTAATTAACATTTACTGTGAAGCATCCACTTCCTAGCATGCCAGCCCTCCCCACCACCCTACTAACAGCTTTTTCCATGGGAGATCTCTCCTCACTACTATGGGGTGGATTTGAGGACAGGAGGTAAGGGCTGAGGGCTCTGCTCCTCTGCCCTCAGCCCTTACCTTATCCTGTCGTCAAATCCACCCCTGCACGTATACACTGCTCAACTCTGCCCCACAAGCACTTCTGGAGTGGGCAGAAAGTACTGCAGATCTTAGTCAAGAAGCAAACACTGAGAATACTACAGAATAACAAATCTGTAAACAAGATTTTCGTAAAATTTTTGTTAATACAGGATGAGATTTTTAGAACATTTCACTTAACTGCAGTACAAAACCTGCATCTGTTGAAACCTACTCATAGCTGCAGACCACACAGGAACAAGCACAGAACTGTTCTTTGGTTAGTGGGATCCAGTTTGCCACCGCCATGTTGAAAACAGCTCCTATTTTTTTTAACAGATTTAAATCACCTGCTGCTTTTTCTTCCTCTGGTGTCATCTTCCACATAGCCATCATCTATATTAATGATTCTTTAAAAACCCAACCCTAACATCCCCTATTACACTCACCCAGTACTTCCCCACAGCCTCACATTCCAGCTTCCACTCAGCCCCTTATCACTACCATTGAGACTTAGCACTCTCACACCTCCTGTCTGGCCCCATTGCTAGATTACTCTTTTCTCATGTCACCTTCTATCTTAGGTTGATATTTCAAAGATTTTCTCTTCAGTCCTATTATTGTTTTCTTCAATTCTCCTCCACCCACAAACAACTCATCCTGAATGTCTAGCTCTGCAAAAGGTCATTTTTATAGGTTCTAAGGATAACTAGAGAATGTTTCAAAATCTAGCCAATACTGTTACTTGACCACATCTGCACTTCTCTCTTATCAGTAATGCTTTTCATTGATCTCCATGTGACATTTATCTCCAAGCCCCCCCACAAACGTTTCCACACTACTCTTACAACTTTCCACTGTCCTTCTCTCTGACAATGACCATCATTCCTCTATGTGGGATGATTTCTGGTCCCAGCTCTACCCTCTACTTACAGAGACCCCTATCCTCCTCTTTGGTCAATCTTTTCCTCACTCTTCAAAACTTTCACTCTTCCCTCCCTGTCACAGGGTGGCCTGGTTTCCTAACAGAAAACACTTGAGAGTATTCACTTTGGCTCAGAGGAGCTAAATGCTTAAATGTACTATCTCTTGCAATTTTTCTAACCCCACGCAATTGGTAATGAGACCTTATTTATGACAAGAGGCACTAGACGAAGCTCGTTTAATCCCAGCACTTGGTAGGCTGAGGCCAAAGTTCCAGTCCAGCCTGCACTAAACAGCAAGAACCTGTCTCAAAAAAAAAAAAAAGACGAAAAAACATGCTTCTTTGTGCTCAGGGATGTTAACTGACAGAGTCAGGCACCTAATCCAGGTCTAAATTCAGAGCCG
>NW_004955417.1:30857146-30858296 GCF_000276665.1 Chinchilla lanigera
AAAAAAAAAACAACGAAAATGAACATTAGTGCTCCCTAATGTCAACAACTTTAGGAAAGGTTCATGATACAGGAGGTAAGATGTGGCAAAGCTGGCTGGGGAAATAAGCAAGACCTGTCAATGAGAAGATCCCAGGGCAAAGCCAGGACCCCTTCTGTAGAACTTCTGGAGCTCCCACCGGATGAGTAGGGCATAAAAGATGCCGTCATTGGAAGTTCACATTCTGAGTCCCACATTTCTCAAGCCCTGTGTGTACATTCACTCTTGCTTTTACCCTTTCCCTCTTCGTTCTGCCCAAGTTTGCTTTGCAGAGCTGGTTTCTTCCCTACCCACCCACTCCTCCTCACTTTTCAAATAAATTTCTGACACCATTTTTGTCTTGTCCAATTCTTTGTTGGAGGCAAGAAGGACCTGGAATACTTTTGATTGGTGAACCATTTCTAAACGAACTACCCAATGACAATATGAGCAGGAGAATCCCTGTCTAACGAATGAACCATAACTACCTGGGAACTTTGAGAAGTTATCAGAACAATCGAAAGTTTATTTATAGGACTTTTTTCACTGCAGTTGGGACACACAAGATCCAGCCCCTAAATCTAGAGTTCCATAACTAGGTTTATACTATAATCTGCTTACAGAAATGGAATTCATTTACTTTTCTGAACTAAATTCAAAATCCTTCATCACAGTAATATACCTAGTGTAGTTAAGATGTATTAACTTCCAATAAACTCAATTTGTAAGCCTACTTCTTTTAACCTGTTTCCTCTTAGTCCAACAAAATGTTTAGGGCTGAAACGCGTTTTAAGATGAAGTTCCAGAACTACACACTTATTCAAAATTTTTCGAAAAACTAAAGGCACGTCCGGGCCCAATTCAAATTATCTGAAGCCTGCGCATTTTCACACTGGTGCTGCGGGGTTCTGTTTTCGGTCCTCTACTCACTGACACCGTACACTACGCTTCCAGGAAGTGACTAAACTCCGCAAACTTAATGCAAAAGAACCCACCACTTCGTGGAAATGAAATCACCAGGTCGTTTAAGCGTTAAAACGTCGTTTCCAACGACTGGGCCCGAGAGGGACACGCCGCCCGCCGGGCCCGGCACCCCGCCGCCTCCACCGGCCGCACTTCCGGGCGAGGGACC
>NW_004955417.1:30858696-30901106 GCF_000276665.1 Chinchilla lanigera
GAGCGGAGCCCCGGACTCGCCCACGGCCCGCGCCGACACCCGGCCGCGCCGTCCCTGTCCCGCGCGCTTCGCACGAGCGTCCCCTCACGGGGCACGGCGGCCGTCCCCGCTCCCTCCGGGAGCCCCGATCCCTCCCACCTCCTTCACGGAGAGGAACTCCAGCAGCGGGAAGACCAGGTGCCGGTCCAGAAAGTGCGCGATGCGCGTGGTCAGGTCGTACTCCGCCATCTTGCCGGGGGAGAGGGCGTCTGCGTTCGCGGAAACTTTATTGGTAGCGCGACAGAGCGGCAGCCGCACTGCTGCGCATGCGCGCAGATCGGCGGGCCGCTGGCGCCTGCGCAGAGGGCTCTCTCCGCGACGCGCGCCTGCGGGGCTCTTCCGGCGTGGTGCGCCCCTGTGCTCCGCGGCTGCGGAGTTCTCCAGTCGCGGCCGCTCTTCTTTCCTAACCGCCGAGCGCAGCAGGGGGACTCCGGCCCGGAGAGGAGCCGCCAACCCGGGAAGCCGTGGGAGGGGCAGGGGCCGTCCGACGCCCAGCGGAGAGCTGCAGCGCGGCCCCGAGCCGGCCCCGAGGGGGGCTCCAGGCGGCCCCGAGCCGGCCCTGAGCGGGGCTCCAGCCGGCCCTGAGGGGGGCTCCAGGCGGCCCCGAGCCGGCCCTGAGGGGGGCTCCAGGCGGCCCCGAGCCGGCCCTGAGCGGGGCTCCAGCCGACCCCGTCACGTGGGCGGCGGAGGGAGGGGCGGCCCAGGCCGAGCGGGGGACAGGTGCTGAGGAGACCACGCGGGACACGGGACGCGGCGGCGTGGAGGGAGCGGGGTGCTCAAGCCCCAGCGCCCCGCGCCGCGCCCTGCAGCCTTCCCCGGTGGCCTCGCCCTCCGTAGCCGTGTCCAGCCCCCAGCGCCACCCGTGCCCCACGCGTGGGCGCGCCGAACCACCGCTCCGACGCGGGCTCCTGCCGCGTTCCGACCCGGTGTGCCCCGCCTTTCCACACGAACGGATCCCGGCCAGCCGCCACTGCCCGGTGCTCGGTCAGCCCGGAACCCCGGGTCGTCCTTGCCCACAGCGCCCCACCTTCCATGGCTCCCCGAGCCTCGGGGTCATCCTTCGCTCTTCTCTGTGGCCAACCTGCCAGGGTCTTCCTGTTCTAACCTTCCAGGCACGTCCGGGTGCAGTCAGTGCCTAGGACCTGCAGAATCTGCTCCAGACCACCATCATCTCACTTTGGGTTTTGGAATAGTCTTGTGGCTACCTTGCATCTCCTCTTTTGTTCCTGCGTTTATTCTTGAGAGAGCAGCCGGAGTAACTCTGACAGTGCCGTTTTGCTTAAAACCGGCTGGGTGTGGTGGTGACAAACAACTATATCCCAGGACTCTGGGTGGCTGAGGCGGAAAGATCGAAGGTTCAAGCCCAACCTGGGCAACTTAGTAATTTGCAAGACCTTGTCTCCGAGAAAAATTTTGCTGAAAATCCTCAAAGCTTTATTTTCTATTGAAAGTATGTAAAATGCCATAAAAAGGCCCGGATCATCTGGACCCATTGGTCTTCTGCCCTATCTCTTACATCTTTTGATCGTTGGACCCAGACTTTTAGATAAATTGAGCTTGTTCTGGCCATTATGTGGCAAACGGATGGTAAAGGGGTAGAAGCGAAATCAATTTGATGTTCTTACAGACCAGGCGAGTCATGGTAATTTAGCCAAGCATTCAACACAGGTAGAAGAGGTGAAATTCAGGGTGCACTTTGGTAGTAGTGTTGCCGAAAAAACAACATGAAACCAAATGGAAGACTCTTTGCACCGAGGAGTCAGAAGGCAACTTTTGCTTCTCTAGCAGGTTGGGTAACCCAGAGGCTCAAACCACCAGCCTAGAGTCAGATTTGAGTTCATTTTAAATAGGGCTTGGGAGTGGGAAGTACAAAGCTGATGGTAGGTTATTACATGATAGGTTACATGGAATATAAGAATTATGTCATGCCTTGTCAGGCGGGTTTACTTGATAGGAATTGTTTAACATTCTGGGACAGGGGGGAGGGGGTGTGAGTGGAGCAAATAGAGTTAAATGGTCCTTGACTGGGCCAGTCTGTCTTAGACATAAAGTCCTTGAAGCAAGTTGGGAACATATATATTTTTCTAACTAAGGAAAACACAAGCTGGACACAGTCAAGTTGCCCAGCATGTTATCAAAAAGAGGGGATAGTCAAAGCTGACTACATGACAGGCAGCATGAGCATAGTCACAAGCTACAAATTGATTTCTAACTTTTACTGTAGTATGCCTACAAGTCTGCTCTTCTATAAGCATTGCCTTACAGTAGAACCGAATAGGACTTGATCTTGCATTGGATGTGTTGGACAACAGGTTATTTACTATATGAATGTTATACAAGTTGTTAAAATGACAGACTTATAAAACAGAATGGACTAGTGGTTGCCAGGAGGTAAGGTGGATGTAATAAAAGGAGGGAGAAAAAGCAGTGTACCAGGAGCCAAGGGAGGGGAGCCCAAGCAGCATATAGCAGTTACCTGGCAAATGATGCTCTGGCTTCAAGATGACAAAGAATCTACTCACTTTGGGAAATGTGTAGATAATTGATGACCTTGACCAGAGCACTTTCAATAAGTGGCAATAAAAAAAATTGTAATGAGCTATTATGGTTGATACATTGTCAACCTGAGAAATCTTAACTAATGTCTTGGTTACTTTTCTCATTGCTGAGACAAAATACCTGATGCCCAGAATTAAGGAAGGAAAGTTTTATTTAGCTTACAGTTTGTGGAAGTTTCAGACTAAGCTGGCTCCAAGGCAGAGTGGCATATGGCAGAGGGTAACAGTTCATGGCTGCAGAAAACAGCAAAAGCAACAAGATCAAAAAGGGAGGAGCAGCAGCAAGTGGCCTCTTTCCCTCCCTTACATTTTATGCAAACTACCCACCCCAGGACAGGTGTAGCACTCACCTCCATAATTCCAACATTGGACCATAAATCAATCATAAACTCCAGAAGCCTACCTCATCACTGCGTGAGGCTTTAGGGGGACATCCAAACACAAACCATGACAACTAAGTAACTCAGCAGTTCTACATCCTGGAGTGAAAAGGACATGCCCTTCCTGCTCTAGGATGTTGCTCATTGTGTCAACTTGAGAAGTTTAGAAAGTTAACTGTGTGACTCAGCAAGGAGTCAGGGTCCTTACTTTGTATTCATCCTGAGCCTGTGCAAGAGGAGGGCACAGAGATGGGGTGGGCACAGGCAGATAGCCGAAATGTAATACAAGGAGGGGAAAGTGGCTTGTTTGCCTCCCCTTTTTGCTCTTGCCACTTTTGCTGTCTTGTGTTGCCTTGAAGTGTTGCCCATGTGCCCTGCCACTCTGCCTTGGAGCTAGCTGATTATAGACTGAAACCTCCACAAGCTGTGAGCTAAAGAAACCTTTCCTTCCTTAATTTTGGGTGTTGGGTATTTTGTCTCAGCAAGGAGAGAAAAGTAACCAAGACATGACCCCAGAAGATTCACGGGAGTGTGACAGCAAGCATCTCTTAGTTACTTTCTCATCACTGGGACTTAATACCCAACGGCCACAGTTTAAAAGAAGAGGTTTATTTTGGCTCACAGTCTGTAGAGGTTTCAGTCCGTAGTCAGCTGGTTCCAAGGAAGCACATGGCAGAGGAAAAGCACTTTCATGGTAAGGCAGCAAGAAGCAGAGAGCAATCAAAGGAGGAGGAAGGAAGATGGACCCTTCCAGGCCACGCCCCCAGTGACCACCTCCACTGGGCTTCACCCCCCCAATATCACATTTAGCTGTAAATTCATCAGTGGACTAATCCAGTGATGAATATCACACCCCCATCATCCAGTCACCTTCCAAAAGCCCCACCTGTGAACCCATGAGCTTTAAGGGGACATCTAGATATAACTCATAACAATATATGAACAGATCTGTTGAGAAATTGTACTAAGGGAAGAAGAGAAATGGAGTGATAGATGTGGGGTACAGGGAACATTGTTTTAAAAGATGTGTTAAAAGATGCTATAGATACAATACTTCTATAAAAAATTATAATGAATGAGAACCTATATGAAATATGGGAAGAGCAATCAGAGCTTCCCCCAGTGGAGATTATCAGTGGAGAAAGAGAATATTGAGAACACTTGGTTCACTGGATGCCTTTGCTGTTGATACAGCTCCTACAGCAGATGTAGAAAGGAGCACTGCAGATGCTTTAGAAACACTAACAACACAAAAACAGGAACATGTGGGAAATACCTGTGAAGGACAACTTGGAAAGTTAGCCACAAAAGGAAGATCAGGGCCAAATAGTAGAAAACACCTGTGAAGAATTTCATACATATTTTAGGTCATGAAGAGCCTTACAGTATCTCTGAATACGAGGGTGAATAACCCTACCTGTGTTTTAGGAAGGTAAGCCTGATAGTTGTATGGACAGAGAATAGGACAGATGGAATGTAGCCAGGCTGTGAAGGTCTAAAATGCCAGACTGGAAAATTTAAATTTGACCTGATAATAGAGTCATTTTCTAAGTTCTTAAATAGAAAAAGGAATGAAAACAGTGGTATTTTGTCCTTTAAAATTAAACTGGAAGTGATTTACAAGATGGGTTACAGTAGCGACAGATTGGAAACTCTGCTGATTTGCCTGGCTTTTCCCTTGGAATTTTCCTTGCTGGTTAGTGAAAAGATCTTGTTTCTTTTTACAAGAGAGATTTAGTGGCACATACGGAAAATCTGACCTTGCTTTAGTCTCTTCCTAGTGTTTTTCTTGAAGAGGGATATTACAGAGGAAGTGTGAGCAAGGCCCCACTGGTACTGCCTAGGTGGCATCAGGTGTAAACCCCTGTTATCAAGTGTATATTGAATACTTTCCATCTGATGATCACCCTTTCATGTTCTGGGGAAACAAAGAAAACCAATCCCTGCCCAGTATAATAGTGGTGACAAGCATGTAAAATATAATCATACCCTATGTGAAAATGTCTACGCATATAATATTTATGGGTGTTCAGGACAGGAAGTAACTTGTTGCAAGAGAAACTCAGAACTTCATGGGAAAGGTGACAACTGCCTCTTTACCAGAGGAGGTGCTCAGCTGGCTGAGCCCAGGAGAAGGACAGGCAAGTATGGTGTAGTTTGAGACTGAGAAGCTCTCAGTGGCTGGAAGGTAGTACCCTTAAAGGATTAGGGCTGAACTGTCAAAACCCTGCAGACTTGCTGAGGAGTTGAAGTCTGTCCTGCAGGCAGGATCTTCTTCATATTATTTTCCCATTGACTGTTTCACATCTCCTTTGGCCACCCTCTGAGCATGTTTCACATAGATACTACACTGTAGTATCTTCCAAAGGGTCTCCCTGGGCCTGGCCTGGACCTGTCCACTCTACTGTCTTTCGCAATTGCATAGTTTAAATGTGTCCGCAGCGTCCACATGTTGGAAATCTGATTTACACTATGGCAGAGTTGAGATTGGGACCTACTGGGAGGTGTATGGTTGTGAGTAGATTTGTGCTGTGATATGGGAGAAAGTGCTTAAGGAATGAGGACTTCAGCCTCCTCTTGCTCTGTCACCCTCTGTCTGCCCTTCCACCATGGGTGACCCAGCCCCTCACTCCTGGGCTTCCTGGCCTCCAGAACCCATGTGTCACTAAAATTGTGTTCTTTATAAAATACCCAGTCTGTGGTATGAGATTCCACAGCATAAAGCTAGACTGAGACAGTGACCTAAATTGGACAACCCTCAGCCATGAATGGTGCTCTCCTGAGCCTTCTTGTGTGCATGTCCTAGAATTCTTGCTCTCCTGTTTCTTTAGGATGTACACTGTAAATGCCCAACTGGTTTCTAAAATGGACGTTCACAACTATACTGTTTAGTCAGCTTCCCATGGGCGTGACAAAATGCCTGCAATAAAACCTTGACAGAATTAAAGACTTCCTTGACTCACATGTCAGAGGTCCATATCCTCTGCCTCCACTGCTCTTGGGCCTGTGGTAATCAGAGCACCCTAGCCAGGAGCAGCTGTGGAACAAAGCACTTTACCTCAGGGCAGCCACAAGCATCAAGAGTGAAAAAGGGACTGGGTCCATCTCCAAAGCATGCAGCCCAAACCCATGGCTCCCAAGACTCCAGGCCCAGCTGCTCTCTGCAAAGGTAGAAGCACACTGACCCCAGTGAGTACCAGAACTGAAGCCCTAAGTGGTGGGTGTTTGTTTTTACCAAGTCATGGAGGTTTTATAATGCAACAGTAGGTAACTGAATCACAGTATACCGAAAGTCCTAAAACCTCACATTGCTGGATCTGTCTTAAATATTAAAAAATTTACATTTTAAATGTGTACAACAGTATATTAGTGTTATCACATTTTTAAAAGTGGAAAGAACTTCCTCTATTTAAATTTTAAAATAGGTTAAAATAAAATAAGTCATATGGTAATACATTCACAAACAAAACTACATTGAAAAGTTTTTTTAAAAAATATATTTGTAGTATATAATGATAACATTCATGGTAGGGAGTTAGTGT
Organism: Chinchilla lanigera; assembly: GCF_000276665.1. Taxonomy (NCBI): domain Eukaryota; kingdom Metazoa; phylum Chordata; class Mammalia; order Rodentia; family Chinchillidae; genus Chinchilla; species Chinchilla lanigera. The sequence goes on from NW_004955417.1 coordinate 30,865,216, forward strand.
ATTTACATCATACATCTTGACTCTTTATATTCCCTTGAACAGATTTTTAAAAACCGTAATAAATACCAAGGAAAATATCAATGGTAATATATATTCTAGAGTTGTTAAAATATTGTACATAAAGAAAGATTTGGGCAGCTGGGTGTGATGGTGTACACCTGTAATCTTAGCACTTGGGAGGCTGAAGCAGGAGGATCCATGAGTTTGAGGCCATCCTGGGCCACATAGTGAGTCCCTGTCTCAAAAAAAAAAAAAAAAAAAAAAAAAAGAGCGATTAAAAAAATGAATATATTAACAAATTAACAATGCTTTGGTGGTTTTGGTTTGATTTTTCCCATTTGAAAGTTTGCTAAAGACAGCATATATTACTCATATAAAAAGAAAAGAAATTAGCATTATTTTTGTAATGGTGGAAAGCTGTACTCAAATTCAGTGTGCGCTGGCAGGGAAAATCCCCTGCAGTGTAAACTGCACAGGCTTCAGGTCTCCTTCACCTCTTGATGATCAGTTGAACCTCCAAGAACTGACACAAAGGCGAGGTGACCTGGCCTTGAAATTTGAACAACATAGAACTTTTAACTCTTTAATTTTTTAAATTCATTTTTAAAACCTTTATTGTTGGGATTTTCTTTTATTATTTGTGTTTATTTTATTTTATTTTTTAGTACAGAGTCTTGTTTTGTATTGCAGACTGGCCTTGAACCAGTGATGGTCCTTCTGCCTCAGCCTGCCGAGTGCTGTGATTATAGATATGTGCCACCATGCCTGTCTTATTGGGATTATTTTATAGAAGAAAGGGCATTTTGATGTCTGTAGAACACAATCTCAAAGCAAAGGACAATCCTTTAAAGACATTCAAATTTATAAGTAACTCAGAATGTTCTTTCTATTTTCACTTTGCTATGAACTGGTCAAAACTTCATTTAAGAGACCGTGACTCAAAGAATAAAAAACAACATGAAAACATAGTTTTCCAGGGACAGCCGGTGTTACACGTGTTCTTGCTCAGCAGAAAAGCATCTAGAAACCTTTAGTCAATTGTGACATGGAGAGGAATGGGGCTTCCAAAGCTGGAGGTCCACCAGGTGTCTTTGGGCAGCAGTTTCCTCAGTGGGGCGGCTCATTAAATACTGAGTCTCAGAGGCCCTGTGTCTAAGCCTAGGTCACTGAGCCTGCATTTTAACAGTGTCCCCAGGGAGTCTCAGATACCCAGACTTGAAGACACACTGTCTTGAGGGCTTCTCTAAGGTGAGCTGGCTAGTGACTACAAGAATGGACAGATATTTAACTCCATCAACATGGGTGCTCAGCATGTTTACTGTGTGTCGGTCTTGACTCGTTGAAAAGTAAAAACTAACATGTTAGCAAGTACATGATATTTTTAGCAAAATAAGTACATTTATTATTTTGTAAGTTTTCATTTATATATTTCTGTTTTATTGAAGTAGATTGTTTTTGTATTTTTGTTGGGGAACTTGGACACTGATCATCTTAGAATCTTTTACATATTTTTGGTTAGAATAGTTTTGACCTTTTTAGCAGAAAAGGAATTCTTCTCTACAGCCAAACTTGTTGGGCTGCTGTTTTGTCTTTGATAAAAATAAAATTCATTGTAGATTTTAAAGTTTTATTTCTTTAGAAAGCTGGTGATACAAGTAAATGGTACTTTGAGATTCTGTAATGGTTATTTTGTGAATATGGAGACATGAGGACTTCTATGGAAAGGGAGGGAAAGAGAGAGGGAGAAGAAAGAAGGGAAGAAAATGGAAGAGACTTACTCCAAGGACGGAACATCCCTCCCACCTGTTTAAAATAAGACACTTCACAAATCTGATCCTTAGTTACACTGCCAGCTATTCAGTCCCATGTAGAGCAGCCTTCTCAACCACATTATAGCTATTGTAACACTATAGTTGAACATTTTGTCGTTGTTTCTACTGGTGCATTGTTCTAAGCTTTTTTATAATTTATTTTAAATGTCTAATTTCTGTATCAGAAAGAGAGAAGCAGAGATTCACTGTAAGGGGCAGAGCACATTTCAGGATTTGTGGCCTCTCATTTTGATCTCTGATTTATCCACGTCTTCACAATTTTCTTAGTGTCAGATGGAGGCATGATTTTTCTTGGATGCCTCATTCTTTGGGGATGAAATGTTCAGAATCTTTAACACTGGAGTACAGTGCCTCTTGAGTATTTAACATCTGGACACAAGTGTCATCACTGTAAGAGACAGCAGTTCAGAGCTGAGTCTGTCCCAGGGGAAGAACATCACCAGCACAAATCACCACCGTTCTTGCTAGCACGGCAAAGATAATGGGGCGATGAGACATCTGTCTGAAATACTTCTGCAGTCTTGCATCTAAATTCTGTCATTGTCTCCCATGCATATCTGCTTAGAAAATGATTCTAAGATGAATGATTTTACTGTGAAAATTAAGGGGAATTATGAGCTCTGATTTTCCTAAAACAATTGTAGGCTGTTCTTATAAATTCAGCTTTTCTTATATACATAAAGTAGTATATCTTTTCAAATAACTGCTAATAATAACAGAAGGCATCCTGAAATGTAATGAATGGCCCATGTTTGCTCAAAACATGATTGACTGCCTTAGCCTTACCAGGAGAGAGAAACTTCTAACTAGATTGATCATTTGATTGAGTTTACATGTACTGAAAAATACTCCTGTTGCTTGTACTATAAAAATCATGTGTGTAATAAAACTGAGAAGAAAATAATTAAAAATTGTAGTAGAACCGATACTTAGAGATCGTCTGTTACCAAGTACAGTAAAGCCTTGGTTGATGAACATAAGTCATTCTGGAACCATGCTTGTAATCCAAAGCACTGGTATATCAAAGCAAATTTCCCCATAAGAAATAATGGAAACTCGGGGCTGGGGACTTAGCTCAGCTGCAAAGCGCCTGCCTGGCAAGTGCAAGGTCGTGAGTTCGGTTCCTGGTACCTGAGAAAAACCAAAAAGAAGAAAAAAAAAAGAAAGAAAGAAATAATGGAAACTCAACTGATTTGTTCCACAACCCAAATATATTTGTAGAAAAATGATTACAATACTGTAATATAATACAAAATAATAAAAAATTACAGAATATAAAGAAAAATAAGCAAATTAACCTGCAGTTTTCTTTGAAAACCTTCTTGGCTGGTGTGAGGGAGACAAGAGAGAGAAGGGCTATTGTATGGGATGACTTTCACCATCACTAGTGGAATCCCTGCTCTCTGTTGGCTCAATGGAATCTTTTTCTTTTTGTGCGTCTTTAACAAGGAACCTATCCAGTGACACATGCTTTTGCCTTCTTTTGAGGATTTCAGAGAAATGTGACATTGCATTGTCATTAAACAGATTAATTGCTCACACTCCTACAGCCTTATTTGAGTGGTGCTTTTCTAAAAAATTTTGTACTGTTTCCCATATTTTACACATCTCCCTAAACTCCTGTGAAGTGAGGGATTGCTCCACCTTCTTTGCCTCTTTCTCTGCAGGTGAGATCTCCTCCATAATCTCCTGCTGTTGGGAGACCTGCGGGTGAGAGGGGACCATTGGTTCATGTAACATTCATGATCATGTAACATTCAGCATCACATACTACTTGTACTGCAAGACATCACACATTTATCAAGTTAAAATTTATTAGAAATGTTTGTTCATCCTGCAGAATATTTGCAGAACAAATTATTCACAGTCCAAGGTTTTGCTCTATATGTCGACACAACAAGGATGAAATTGATAGATGATTACATTTTTTCAGCATTTGTTAACTATAGTTTATGACTGTCAGCCCAACCAGGTGGCATTGTTATAAACCCTGTTGACAGAGAAACTGAGGGGCAGAGAAATAATGTACTCACCTGCACCGTACCAGCAGAAAGAGAGTTGGGGCTTCGGGCCAAGAAGTCTGCCTTAGGAGTTTGTGTTCTTAATCACTTGCTAAAGTCAACAATGTATTTCTAAACAGCTTTTCTGGAGTTAATTGACATAATAAACTATACGTACTTAAAATACACAATTTGATCAGCTTTTTAAAACACTTTGAAGTGTGCAGGTTAGTAGTGTTCAGTATATTCACATTGTTATCTACAAGTCTACAGAACTTTATATCTTGCAAAACTGAAACTATGCAGTTGGTACCTTAGTTCATGAATTTAATTCAGTCCGCAATTCTGGAAAAGATGGCCCCATTCATGTTTCTGCAGGAAAGATGGCCACAGTTGTGTTCATCACTTAATGTAGAGTTCACAAACAACAACAAAAAAAGTTTGCCAAGTGTTTTTGCAAACCAAATTGTTTGCAGACAAAAGTGTTTGTGAGCTGAGGTACCACTGTGCTTACTAGATAACAGTAGTCATTTTCTCCTCCCCTCAGCCTCTGGAACTGTCATCCTACGTTCTGTTTCTATGAATTTGACTACATTAGATACCACATATTAGTCATGAATCTCTGTGTGTGCATGCACGCGCGCGTACACGTCTGGTTTATTTCACTTACTGTAATGTCGTCAGGGTCCATTGATGTAACATATATCAGGATTTTCTTTTTAAGGCTGGGTAATAGTCCATTATCTGTGTGTTCTACAGTTTATCCATGCATCTGTTGGGCACTTCTTTCCTTAAACATAGTTGAAAAGTTTACTAAAAAGGAACCATGTCTTAGCATAAAAGTAATTTTCAGGAATAAGCAGTGGAGTAATAAACAATGTAAAACTCTTTTTCCAGTCTTTACCAAAAACAGCCATGAATTCATAGCTTCCTGATAGAGGTGACTTTGTCACTTAAGGATGAATCCTTCAGTCAAAGGCAAAGCACTTATTCCAGAGATATGACCTTTGTTCAAAACCAACTTTGAGCTTTTCTTAAAACTACTTAATTTTAACTGGTGATGTTAAGTTATCAAAAATAAGTCAGTTTCATTTAGTTGATAAATCCATCTCACTTTTTCTCCAAAATGTCCATTTTTTTAGTTGGACCATCCATTATAGTTGGCTCTCCATAAATTCTGTTTGGTTCTAAAAATCAAATCTACCTTTATGAAAAAAAATTTGCTACAAGAGAAGGATCCTCAAAAGAATATGCTGCTACATTTTTATAAAATGATTTAACCAACAATAGTGTCATTAAAATAAGTCTCAGGGAGCTTTGAGAAAGAAATCACAGATGTGTGATTTTTGGTATGTTTTTATTACTATTCTAGCACATTAATACATAAGGCACAGAACAGAGTCATAAGAGAACAAATTTTATTAGGAAGAAGGTGCTCTTGAGCTTTTCAAGTCAAACTTTCTATTTTACAAATAAGGAAAGGGGAGATTTAAGCAACCTAAGTACACTGTGGAAGACTAGCTACATCCTTTGCTGGTGATGGAAAGGGGTTTTTTAAAAACTATAATATGGTACAGCTACAGTTGCCATTGGAAAATGGGTAGCCAAGTCCACCCTGCAGATAGGCCTGCATTGGCTGGAAATTTTTACATACGATTTTTAATATCTTTAGGTGATAATAATTTCCACTTCAAACTAGCTTTCATTTTGTCATGTATGGAACATAGCCTTTGAGTAAGGTTACCAGATTTAATGGATCAAAATTTGAATTTCAAATAAACAACCATTAATTTACTCAGGTATATTGCAAACATTGCATGGGATATATTTATGGTAAAAATACTCATCATTTGACATTTAAATGTAACTCTGTCTTGTATTTTACCTAGCAAACCTAGTTGGGAGCATGTGAGGTATACCACTATTTTGAATCCAGAATATCCTATCCAAAAGATGTAGTAGAAATATTTAATATTCACAGAACACCATCATGTCCTCCAATATGTTGTGGTTTCCTTGGAGTTGGGCAGAAACATGGTTGGATTTGGCCAATATGCTGTGGTTTTAGAGGAGCTGTGCATCTGTTGATTGTTACACTTAAATACCAAAGTACAACACCAGACTAGATAACTGGGAAGCATGGGATTCTGAAGGAAGACGTGTTGAAGCGTGTGGAGTTAGAGGATGGTTTCAAGGGAGTGGTGAATCTACACTGTGTCTTGGAAGATGAATGTGAGTTTGTTTTACAGTGATGTCAAGGACAGAGTAGATGTTCTAGGCAGAGGGAACATCTCAGCACAAATCAGCTTGGTGTGTTTGGGAATCGTAGTTAGTTTCATGCATGGGTTATAACTGGGATCTATCCAGAGGGACAGAGGACTTGTAGCAATTGCCAGAGATGCTGAGATACCACAAAATATAGAGAGGGTTACAGAAATAGCTGAATTACTTCCCTTACTGTTGTCTGTTCTCCCTCTCCTGCCTTCCATTAGCAGACTTAACTGGAAGCCAACTGGCAAGACAGCCAAAAAACTGGAATTTCAAAAGCTAGCTTTCTGCCACACAAAACAGAACAAGGGAAAGGTAAGGAAGAACACACAAATGTTAACTGCTCCCATTCTGTCAATAACATTAAAATACCTTATTGTGTCAGGTGGGGTGTGAAGGTTGTGTGACGGTTTCAGGAGCAGTACTTGGGGAAGGAAGAGAGGAGGAGGCTTGGGTAGAGGTTGAAGCTGAATGCAGAGCCAGCACAGCCCGGCTGCCTTCAAGGCCAGCCCTACAGCCAGCACTACAGCCAGCACAGAATTTGAGAAGCTTTGTGAGCTGGGCTTGGGCCTTTCAATTCCCGTGTTGATGAGTCTTTGGATACCATCTGTCCTAGGCTGGAGACATGCCCTTGGGCAGGTAGTTTCTTTTAGCTGCAGGAATCCCTATAGAAAACTGACAACTGAAGGCCACCTTTGACATTCCCAGAAATGCAGGGAATAAGTCACAGTATCTACCATAACCCACTTCTTGTGTACACAATATCTGCACTGGTCTGGAAACAGCTTTCCGTAGGCCTCTCTTCCTGAGGAAAGCTTGGGGAAGGAAGGCTAGTGGAACACACTGGCATTTTCACTGGTTACAGGGCCACAGCTAGTATTCTTTTCCTCCTCAAACCTGTATTCCAGATCTCCTTGCCCTCCACTCGAATCTCTGCTGGTCTCAGTGGGCTTCCCTAGTGGGATGACTCAGAGTCTTCTCTGAGATCTTAGAGTCATTACTCACCATGTCCTTCTGTGGCCAAAGTTATAACACATTGCCGTCAGTATTGGAGAAAGGTTTCTAAGAGTTACCCAAGTTGTTTACCAGGATTCTGCACACATCCAGCCAGTCCTACTTCTTGATGACTAGGTAACTCTGCTACAATGTGGTGATCCTCATCTTGCTGCCTGGCCCTTGGACACAGAAGCCCAGAAGTTTATAGCTGAGTTAATCACTGCTACATCCCTGGTAGAAATGTTCTCCTGCTAGGAGCTGAGGGATCTGGATGCACAGAGCCCAGCGTTCTATGCTATAGTAGTAAAGAAACCTTCCATTTCCATGAAGATCAATCTTTGGAACACTTGAAAATCTTGAGGCCAAATTCTGGGCGTGGTGGTGCATACTTGCAATCCCAACACTCAGGAGACTGAGGCAGGATAAATGCCAAGAGTTCAAAGGTAACCTGGACTACATAGTGAGACCCTGTCTTTAAAAAAATTGATTTTTTTTTTTTTTTCCGGTACCAGGAATCGAATTCACGACCTTGCGCTTGCCAGGCAGGTGCTGTGCTGCTGAAAACCAAAAACAAAAAAAAAAAAAAAAAAAAATGAGGCCAAGGAGAACAGGAAATGCTAGAAAAGGAAATTTTAAAAAGTGAAAATGGTTGGTCATGAGGAGGAAAAACACGAGTGTATGATGTGTCTGAATCTAAGAGAAAAAATTACTTTAATAAACAGTTTTATCAATCATTGTCAAATGCTGTTCTAAGAAAGGAACAGTAAGTTGAACACACAGGATAACTATTGGATTTAGGAGAATTAGTGACATGGAAGAATACATACTCAGTGGAGCAGATGAGATGAAATCCTTGGTTGGAGGGGGTTAAAATAGAAATAGGGGGGAAAAATAAGGAAGGTGAGTATATATGTCAGTGCTCACTAGAGAAACAGGCTTAATGCAAGATATACAAATACTTAATTTATAAATCGGCTTACAGTGGCCTCTCACAGGTGTGGAAAAGTGCAAAAGGGCTCCCTGTGCACTGGAGATCCCAAGGGTCCTGTTGAAGGCCTGGAGCTCACTGTCGTGTCGTGTGCGAGTCCGCACCAGGAGGCCACAGGGTCTGCGCTGGAGGCTGAAGGGTCCTGTGCTGGAAGCCAGGAGATGAATTTCAAGCTGAAGGTGAAGACTGGAGCTCCTCAGAGGAAAAAGAAGCGAGCCTTCCTGCTTGGTTTCTCTTTTACTCCATTCACAGCAGCAAGCCTGTTGCTTGCTGTCACTCATACCCAGGTTAGGTCTTCTGTCTTCAGTAAATCTCAGCCACACCCACAACCACACTGATCCAATTTAGCTGGGGATCTGTCACTCAAGCTCACACAGTTGGTTAACTGTCACAATCTACCCCTTGTCAACTTGACAGTCAGACACACTTCTTTAAACCACAGTCTCCTGATACAAAGGCAAGTTTATAATTACACCCAACATGTTACAAACAGAAACACACTAATTCTCTCCCACAGTAGAAGGCAAGTTTTCTTTGGGTGATGCATTTTATAACTTGAACATTATTATAACATAGGTTTCACAATACTTAAGAATCAATATTAAGTCAATCAACATATTACATAGGAAGCATATTAGGAGAGAACTACTACAATTAAAATCCTCATTTCTTTTTTCTTTTTTACGTTTTTTTTCTGGTACCAGGAATCAAACTCACGACCTTGCGCTTGCCAGGCAGGCACTGTGCCGCTGAGCTAAATCCCCAGCCCCCTAAAATCCTCATTTCTATAGTTGATCACGGTGTGTCTTAGTTACTTTTCTTGTTGCTGAGACAAAATACCTGACACCCAAAGTTAAAGGAGGAAAGCTTTATTTGGCTCACGGTTTGAAAATGTTTCAGTCCATAATTGGCTGGCTCCAAGGCAGGGTGACTTGGCAGAGGTTCATCTCAGAGGAGAACAGTTCATGGTGCCCACAAGATAATAAAAGCAACAAGGGACGAGGGATAAGCCTCCTTTTGTCACTTATATTGTATGCAGGCCACCTGCCCTAGGGTGGGTATAGCACTCATGCCCTTGGCCAGAACTGTTCCTAACCAGCCAGTGGGCTGATTTACTAATCACACACCCTTAATCCCAGCGTCGCACCCTCTAAATTCAGCCACCTCTGCAAAAGCCCCATTTAAAACTGCATGAGGCTTTGCGGAGACATCTAGATCCAAAGCGTAACATAAGGTCATAGCTGGTATTTAGAACTATCGTTTTCTTCTACCTATTCTGTATTCCCTTGGCCTTCAGCAAGTACCTCAGTAGGTCTTGGTCCTTTCCATGAGGGTTACCCATACCTTCATTCCTAAAGCTTCTAGACCATTTATCATCCTGCGTGGGTTGGGCTCTTAGAGTTTCTGTTTCACTCTTATAACAGGGCATGGTGACGGTAGGAGTCACCCTAAGGAATCTCCTACACTCTGAGTATATACTTTCTTTCCTCCACTGTGGAGTAATAATCCAACTTCCCCTTGACACACTGGGTCAGATACCTTTCCAACACCAACTCCCTTTTTAGCTTATTTACTCAGAAGTGGGAGGAGACCAAAATGACCAAGGGGAAGGCTGAGCTTACAGTTCAGTGGTATCATTGTTATGCTTCCTGGTATAAGCCTTCCCTCTTCTGGAACTAAGACTTCTTTCTAAACCAGCAGAGCATAAGGTCACAGGTACAGGAAGCAAACATTTTGCTAATGGATCACTGGAATAATGGTGAGTGGAACCATTTCCACTTACACCCCTTATTCCTGGACCTGTGTATCCTGGCTATGGGAGACACAATACCACTATAGTGGACACTGATTCAAGGCATATACAACCTTTTGAAAAACCTTACCCTATCACTGCAAGCTATTACCACTGTTTAGATGTAAAAGGGAGGGGTGGAAAAGAAGGTAGCTTGAGGGAATAGGCACAGAGAAGCTTTTATGAGGGTGGGGGTATTCTAGCATGTTAATGGAAATGCCCTGTAGAATGATTGAAGAGATCTAATTTTTCTTTCTTTTTTTTTTTTTTTTTTTTTTGGTCATAGGTGCTCAACAAAGAAGTTCACAGTAATTGCTAGTTACTCTGATACAGTTTTGAGAACTCAGTTGTGGTAATTATAAAATCAACTGCCCACTTAAATCGAATTTTTGGTTTTAGTAAATTTTTCAGTAATGTCATCAATGTACCCACAATTTCTGATGTCCATGAATGTTGCTGTGAAAAATAAGAAACAATAAAGCTTACTATTTCTTATGATCAGGTGAGAAAATGATACATTATCATTTTGGGCAAAGGGAGTCAGATCTTAAATCTGAATATAAACTTGCTATTCCCCCCAAAATAATTTACCATTAGTATGATAAAGGTTATTATTTGAGGAGATATTTGTCCATAGTCAATATCAGAATGCCCTGTAAATGTGTAGAGCTACAATACCAAAGAAATAGGGCTGGGGATTTAGCTCAGCGGCAAAAGCGCCTGCCTGGCAAGCGCAAGGTCGTGAGTTCGGTTCCCGGTACTGGAGAAAAACCAAAAAAAAAAAAAAAAACAACAAAGAAATAAAAATATAAACAGCAATGCAGAGAACAAAAATAAGGTCAGTGGAACTATTGTTGACCATTAAGCATACTGGAGTACAGTAAGTATGCAGATTCAGTTTCTTCTTGTTTAAAAATAACTGATGACCAGCTAAGTTGGGGGAATCAGAGTTATTATGCCAATGAGTCTAGGACAGAGACAAAGGGTAAGTATGGTATATAGCTTTTACTATCCTGAGCAAAAGAGCAAAAAGCAAACCTCTTGTGAAACTGCTGAAATTGCATGTATGAAGAAAAATGTAGCTATGATCAATCAAAACCTTCATCCAAGAAAAATATTACAGAGAATTTTTGTCAGAAATAACAGCCTCATACCTTGAAGATTTCAAGAGCAGTCTTCCCAAACCCCTATAAAATATTAAACTAATGCCCTGGCAATTTCAGCACAAATTAAGAAATGCAGATATCACAGGAGTAAGTTCATGGGGCACACATATAGGCCTATTTATAACTAATCAGCCTAGTCTGAGGAGTTAATATTTCTTTGGGGACTGGATATTTGTATTTCCTATCTTTTCTAACTTAATAATAGGAAATAAAAATGGAGGCTTTCAGACTGCATTTGAATTATAAGTTCTTAACATAGAAAGACATTTGGCTGATCCCTGATTTTCTATCAATGTTTAAGGGAGGGTATTAAATTGGATATCATCTTGAACCAAATTCAAAGACCATGTCATGCATGAGAGCTCATGTATTTTCTATTTGTAGGACAGTTATTTATTTATTTATTTATTTTCATTCCGGGAATCAAACTTACAACCTTGCACTTGCCAGGCAGGCACTGCGCTGCTGAGCTATATCCCTAGCAGTAATTTTATTTTTGACTAGTTTTCTTAACATATTTCTGTAAATTAAAGGAGAAAAATATTTAGTTTATACGGGCAAATCTCCTAGTTTTCACTTTTTATGTTAAGACATTGAGCAGAACAAAATTGTGCAGACAATGTAACTTTGGATTTACTTGTTTTTCTTAGTATATTTTTTTCTCATATTGTGTTTATTTTTTAAATTGTTCAGATATTTCAGGTTGGCATCACTATTCAGGAAAATATGCATATTGATTTAGGATCCAATAAAATATTTCTGAAAGTCACAATGGTATCTACACTTGTCAATGTGAAAATGGACATAATAAATATTCCTAAATCTTACACTTTTCAAAAATTTTTAATTTCTGTTTTTTATTAGTACATGTTTGGTGTACATACAGTTTACTTTCATCCTAAGGAGTAGGTACACGTACATAAAACATCATCTTGGTTCTTGTTTATTTCCCTCTCTCTCTGAACCCACTAAACGTTACTCTTCTCTTTTTTTTTTTCCCCAGTACTGGGAATCGAACTCACAACCTCACGCTTGCCAGGCAGGCACTGTGCCGCTGAGCTAAATCCCCAGCCCCTACACTTTTCAACTGAGAAAATATATTCATTTCTGAGAAATGTGCATTTCAACCAATGTGATTTTTATCATGTTCAGTCAGCTTGAGAAGCCGTCTAGAATGTATCTCAAAAATTGTCCACTTAAAGGATGGATGAGGGAGTCTCTTGTTCTTTACTGTGTTACCTCCCTCACACTTCCAAGATTGTGTGGAAGTCAGAATAGCTAAGCAAGATCCCTGTGTTGGTTTGGGGCGGCTTATTTTGCAAGGGGAACAACATAATACAGGACACATACTTTATATGATTATTTATAAGTCACCCAAAGAACAGCATACAAAAGAGTGCAGGAAATCTGTCCACACACTAAGACCAAGGAATCCAGCTGAGGGCCTGAATCCCACAACAATGTCCTACATGAGTTGAGGTAAATACCCAGAGCTCATAATAATGCCTCCCATGAATCCAACTGGAGGCCCAGAACCCATGACAACGTCCCACGCAGGCCTGTTTCACGGATCTGCTGGAAAGGCCCAAAGGTCAGTGGTGGAATCTACAAAGTCTATGCCAGCAGGAAGAAGGATCTGTGCTAGCAGGCTGAGGGATCTGCACTGGAGCCAGGAAGTGATGCTCAGAAGAACCAGGGCTCCCCCAAAAGGTACCACAGCCATCGTTGGCAACAGTGAGGTCCCAAGCTCCTCCAATGACCAGGATGGCCGAGTTCCCATCAGGGAGGCCAACGCAGCAAGCTTTTCCAGGAGGCCGGCAATGCACCATCTTCCCCTCCGGAACCAGGAAGCTATGCTCAAAGTGAGGACCAGAGCTCCCCAAAGTGAACTGAAGCCATTCTCAGTGCCAGCGAGGTCCCGAGCTCCTCGGAGGATGAAAGCAGCCAAGTTCATCAGGAAGCCAGCTCCCCACGGTCTCTCTCAGCTCCCAACAGCTTCTCCCAGCTCCCAACAGCCCGCTTCTTCTTCTCCAGGTCTGCCTCTTATGCTGCTGGCAACAGTCCTCAGGTGGGCCTCCCACACCCAGCACCACTCACTCAGTTCAGCTGGGGGTTATAAGCTGACCACCAGTTATCAATCCACTACAATTCCCTAGGCACTGCAGCAAAAATTCCCTGATGTAGAAAGCAATAGAACTGGAAATTAGAGTTGAGGTCCTATCACATCATACTTCTGCATAGCTTGTCATCATAGCAACATTACCAGGATGTGAAGTAGAGCGTGCAAGATGTCTAAACACTTTCTTGCAATGCATTTTGGAAAAATAACATGGCAGGGCCGGGGATATAGCTCAGCGGCACAAGGGCCTGCCTGGCAAACGCAAGGTCCCGAGTTCGATTCCTGGTACCAAAAAAAAAAAAAAAAAAATAAGGCATAACCATCCATAATGTGGTCATCTACAAATGAGTACATAAGGTGACCCAGGAATACCCAAGATGTATCAAAGTGATTATGAACAAAATGAACTAAGTCTGATCAATGACATTGTGTCTGAGTAAAGAAAAGATGGACTATAGCTAAAGAGTGTGCCCCATGTTCTCCCCTGGGATGCATTAGGGAAATAATAGGGCCTATTACAAGATGTTATGACTTGCATCTAGATGCCCTACCAAAGTTTATGTGCTCATAGGTGGGGTCTGGGGGTGTGGCTGAACCATGGGTGTGCAATAACTGGATTAGTCCACTGATTGGCTGGATGTGGCTGAATGTATTTTACTGAAGAATGAAGGCCCAGTGTGAGTGCCACCAACCAGTAGCCTGGAACGAATAAAGAAGGAAAGAAACCAGGAAGGCTTGCTGTTTCCTGCCTGCCCTGCATGGTCGTTTTTCCTCTGCTGGGGTCCTCTGCTGTGCCATGTTGACTGGGGGCCAGCTGAATATGGACTGAAACCTGTAAACTGTGAGCTGAAATAAAGTTCCTCTTTAGCTTGTGTTAGATATTCTGTCCTAGCAATGAAAAAGTAAGACACAGGGAGAGAAAAAGTACTGTAGAACCTTTGTGTGTCTTTACTCTGGTAGCAGAGGACGGTGTCCTGATGGACGAGTCAAACATCTAGCCTCTTTAGCAGCATGGTCTTTAGGAAAGGGAGCATTGGGCAATCATAGGCCAGAGATGTTAGGAATGTCATCTACTAACTTTATTCACTCTCTTTCCATATTCATCAAACATCCTTCTAATTCTACTAAGGCTTCCACATAAAATAACGTGTAGGGATAAAATACATTCATTTTCTACGTGTGCAATTTTGTTCTTTTTATAGTCATATTTGTCATTGTGAATTTTTTTTAAAAAATAGATGACAGTTTATATATTGGTCCTTTGTGAGATGAACAGGACTGGGCCCAGCTGGTGATGTGTCTAAGAAGATAAGCATGACTATGACAAGAAAATCTACACTATGGGTGAGAGGGCTATGTTAAATTCTAGTAGGAAAAGTGTTTAAGCAAAGACTCCAGGGGAGCAATCAAGTTGGGAAAGGGTAGAGTGTGCAAGAGCATGGCCTTGTGGCGGGCAGTGTGTTTTTGGATGTGTGGGAGAAAGAAAGAGCAGGAAATGGTTTAGGACCCTCACATGGCGGTTTGGCCAGTAGAAGGAGCTGTGTGGGAGATGGTAGACCTCATTACCTTCCATTTTCAGTTGTAACATGGCAAAATTGTGCCTCCTCCTTCACCAAAATCGCTTTTTCTAATTGGTGGTTTGGTTTGATCCATTACCAGAAGTCTTTGGATATCGGAAATGCAGGTGATTGCAGAGTGTTTGGCAAACATAAATTAATGTAAAAGTCCACTAGCAACTTTCCAGAAAATGTCTCTGAAATAAGTGGTATGCTTTGTGTAAAACTTCAGAGTGGTTTCTGGATACATTAAAATGTTTTTCTCAATGCTTACATAGTTGGCTAGATTCACTTGATATTGATGATCTACACTGTAATAAAATTTAAGCAGAGAAATTTAATGCAGTCTGAATTAGGAACCACAGCTGCACTGGGACCTGATGTATCATATTGCAGCATGACATTCCCAAATACATAATTCCCTAAATCATGCACTGACTTTGGGGAGTACTTAAATATTCAGCTCAGTTCTCTCCTCAGTGTCCAGAGTACAGTTGACAGTATAATGTCCTGCAAGCAGAAGGTAGGAATGCTTCCACACCCAGATTCTCCACCCGAACCAGAAAATAAAGCAACAACTGTGCAAAAGAGCTCCCTGGCAGAACTGTTTCCAGAACGTGGTGATAATATGCAAAGAGGTGAGGAAATGATATTTCTTCAGTTCCTACATTCAGCCAATCTTTTCACACATATCTGTAAATATAAATAGTCATTAATCTCATTTTACTTTTAAGGAAGCTAAGCTCAGCATTCTTGCAGAAATTAACATGGTTGTAGAGGAACTGAGGATGGAACTCAATGCTGTCTGTAAGCCATTCATATACTTGACCAATGATCCACATCGAAGTCTACAAATGCAGAAGTCTACCATGGAGTCCTATATTGTGTATTTTAGCATCATTTCTTCATCAGCCAGTTCCTTTAGTGCTGTCCAAGAAGACGTGCCTCCAACAAAGGACAAAATCTCTGTCTTCCTAAAGGTGTGGAGGCTGTTATTGTATCGTTGTTTGTTTTCTCACTGACAATAGTCAAGGTTACAAGAACCAAGCCAGATCTCTAAACTCCAGAATGACAGAGACCATGACCTTGAATTCCAATATCCAATTTACACCTGGCTGAAAATAATCTTGCCCCGAGTCAAGCATGCTAATAGTAGGTTATGTTTTAGTCAGTGAATTTTTATTTCCTTTAAACACTGAAGATTCAAGCCCCAAATTATTTCAATTATGCATGAAATAAACCAATGTTCACATTAAAGCAGGTCTTTATTTATTGGATGTAAGTAAAAGAAGAAAATGTTTGGCAATTTCTCACTTCTACAGTGAATGGGGTTTGGCTGTTGATTGAGTGGTGAGGAACTTGGATATGAATCTTTTGAGTTGGCAGTAAGGAGGAGAAAGAATTCTTCATTTTTTCTTTGACATTGTAAGTTTAAGGAATGCATTGTACTGTTATCCTGGAAACCTTACACATAAAAATGAGGGAGAAATTATAACCTACAGCTTTCAGTGGAAGACAATAACTGGGAACGAAGACATATTTTCATTCTGTAAAGGATGAAACCTGACAGTGGGAGGAAGGGAAACTCATTTTTGAAGCTAATGTGTAAAATACTAACTTCATGTGACTTCTCAGGCAAATTAGAATTCATTCCACTTTCACGGAATGAAAGGAGTTAATAAATGCATATGAAAATGAAGATAACTACTTCAACTAAATAGCTGAAAGGTCATCTTTTAGAGGAGTGTTTTGTATGCAGCTTCTAGAACAAAACCCCCTCAGAGGTTTGTGGTCATGCTAACTCCTCCTACTGTGTGTGAGCTTAGTGAGTAGAGGACAGGGTGGAACTAATGAGGCAAGTCTTAAAGGTGGTGCACTCTCCCTCTTTCTGAAGGAAGCCCCTGGCCCTTTCACAAGCAGCTGTATGAAGAGGTGCATGTGGTAAGACATGGAGGCCTTTTGCTGGCAGCTCTGTGCCTTGGAAGTGGATGCTGAGGCCCTGCTGAAGCCGTTGGGTGACTGGAACCCTCGCTCATAGTGCGAGCACAGCCTTGAGGGAGAGTCGGGATGTAAGGACCCAGCTAGTTCCTCACAGATTTCTGATCCTAAAGAACTGGGTAAGGTCATAAAAGTCTTGTTTTTTTTTAAGGATGGCAAAGTTTTATTAAATGTAGGAAAGGATACAGGCTCTGCAGAGTAAGTGTGGGCCAAGTAAAAATGGGAAAAGAGCTATGCCCTGCAGCATGAGGCGGGCCACCATGCAAGAAACATAGTGACCCAATGTTTTAAGCTACTTAACTCTGAGGAAATTTGTTGTGCAGCAGTGGATAACTAATACAAATGGGGAGACTTTATGACATATCAGTCTAGCCTGGAAAAGGTAGGCAGCATTGATCTGAGCAAGGAGACCAGCCAGAGCACATCGCAGTTAAGTACGTCCACTAAAGGTCTTAATACTCAGTATGTCCAGCCCACTGATTAGAGTCAGAGAAATTGGAGCATTTTGGAAAAGTTAGTGCCTGCATGTTCCATCCCAAAGGTCAGTGGATGCTACAGTTGAGTTCGACTTTAATGGACACAGCTAGAGGGTTCCTTGAATTAACCTCACAAAGTAGGAGACTCACTTCTGGTATGGAAGTTGTCAAAGACATGGTTTCAGGCAATTGAACAGGCATCATTTCTATGCTTTTGGAAACTGTATTCTACATGGTTAACTTGAGATGGGAAAGCATATGAAAGAATGTAAATCCAGATTTTAAACACGTATTCCTCTTCTTCATCTCTGCCTCCATCCCATCTCACCCTCAGTACCCCTTGTCCAGCCCTTAATTGCTACCAGCTTGTTCCTTGTTCATTAGTCTTGCCTCCTCAGCTAGATTGGAGGCTGCTTAAGGCAAGGATCATGTCTCCTTCAGTAATCCCTCTCCAACCACAAGTTCTTATTTGAAATGTGAGTATGTGTGCACTTATTTCTGTATACCTTCTCTGAAACCACAGGAATTTTGGATTACTAAACACAAATTATTTCAAGTTGCCACCATCTTATCTCTACTGAGATTCAGGTCCTCTGGGTTATTTGCTTCTACCCTCCTCTGCTTCTCTGTACTATTATTTGTCATTTAGAATCTTATTTAAAATTATTCTTTGTACTGTGGGCATTATTATTTGACACAAAGGATGTTGGGAGAACATGCTCCATAGTTCAGATAGACATGGCCTCAATTTCATGTTTTTCTGTGACCCAGGTATTTTGTATGACATTAGAAAAAAGTAGCTAAGCAGTAATGTACTGTGTGAGGCAGCTCCTGGGACTGCCCCAAAGGGATTACCCATGTGTCCTGACACTGCCCAGCAGAAGGCCCATGTTTTCGTCTGCCAAGGTACGATAAGTGACACTTCTTACCAAAGAAGACTCTGTAAGATCTTCCTACACATAGTGCTCTTCAGGGCAGAAAAAGTCACTCGGACCAAAGGAAACAAATCATGTGGGTGTTGGGGAGACAGAAAATACAATATTCTAAAAGCAGGCAGCTGCCAATCGTCAGAGTATACAAAGAGGTGGAAAGGCCTTACAAGATAATTTATAAAGCTTTGGTCTATAAAAATTTTCATTTGAACAAGTGGAAAATGAAATATATTCAGTATATCTTTAAAAAGATCTTAAAATGTGTCTTATATGATTCTATAAAATGATTCAAATCTGCTAGGTGTCTGCTTAGAGCTATTTCTTCTAACTATTCCTCCGCTGTACTACTTTATTCCACGCTCACTGTAAGTTTAAATCATTTTATATTTTGTTATATATTTCCATCAACAAAGTCTGGGCTTCTAATGAGAGTGATGGCCTTTCTAGATAAGTTAGGTACTCCTGGTGTCTAGCCCAGTGCTGTGCACATGAAAAGTGGCCCAGAAATAATACTTGTGGAATAAATTAAGAAATTAGCAGATTGAAACAGTTTTATATATATATGTATACATATATATATATATATACTTTCTCTAAGAAGATAAATACATGAAAGAAATAAAATCAACATGTATATCTATCCAAGAATGTTAAATAATTCTGCTAGGAACATAAGCTTTAATAAATTACTTTTTTCATTAATTTTTTCATTTTTACCTTCACCCTCACTGGAGCCAGCTTTTTCCTCTCCTGTTTGGCCCCTGGAAACCTCCTGGGGATCTCTGCCTAGGCTCAGCCCCTGCAGAGTGGCCTGGTATCGCTGGAACTCATTCTCTTGCTTATCTTTGGCTCTGAAGGCTCTGATGGTGAACAGCTCTGCTTCCTCATTCACAACACGTCGAAATGTCTGAACTTTATTCTGAAGGCACAGCGACCACAAAAAGGATACAAGAAAAGAAGCACATTTGCAAAGTCAGGTTCTGAAAGATTCCGGGGTCTACAGTGATTAGAACTGGCTTTTCTCTGGAGAGCCTGACGTTGAACAGCCCTGGCTTCTGAAGGGCAGGCCCGACGAAGCAGGTTGAAGGATGAGGAGCGATCCGATATCTTGGACCTGGCTCCATGCGGTTTTCACTGGTGTGAGTTCAGTAAAGGGGAGACACTGGCAGGCTCAGGGCTTCAGTGATGAGAGAGAGGTGAGTTACTTTTGAAGGGTGCGAAGGACTTAGTAAGTTGGTAATAGCAGCGATTTTAGCAGCTTAGTAAAAGGGCACAAAGGACTTAGTAAGTTGGTCATAGCAGTGATTTTAGCAGATTTTGAGCAGCTCAGTAAAATGAAAATTCACGTGATCTGTCAAATGCCTTTTAGCAGAGACTACTAGGAACACCCTAGAGGTGCAAGTTGAGTTTATTGATTCATTACAAAGAGGTGAACCATGGGACAGTCTCAACAGAGCCTATTGGAAAGGATTTGAGCTTATTTCTTTCTATTCTCTTTTATAGAAGGAAAAAATGGAAGCAAGGCTTTTGTAAATAAGGAGGGTAAGGGGTTGAAGGGAAGGGAGGGGAATGGGAAAAAAAGCAAGATGTATCATGTACATGTACAATTTCTCTATGACGAATGTGATCATTATGTATATCTCAAATGTCCCAGTAAAAAGGAAGAAAGGATTTGGGCTTGTGCTAGGCCATCTGAGGGGGGCTTTCCTGTGAATGAGCTATTGCCAGGAGTCTGGGGTAGTGCTATGACCTTAATACTTTCTACCCAGTAGATGGGAAGAAACAAGCCATGTTGAAGCTGTAATTGGTGAGGAAGCTGCAACCAATCCGACGGGCCAGGTTGGGGCCATTTGACTATTCTTGCAGTTTGGACAATGTTCCTATCTTTTTATCTGTGCAGTACTTGATTACAGATTGGTTCCATGATCATGTAGCGCCCTCGGTGACGTTGGCAGTCTGCGAAGTCATTTGTGTTTAGCAGGAGAATACCAGAGACAGGCTGTGAGTACCAGGCCAGCTGCTGGATGTCAGGAACTGCTTTCCAATTTCTCAGATGCATGCAGGGCACCGATTTCCTGGCAGACAGAACTTTATCTCTGGTAAGAAACCTGTGTGACTGATGTAGGGGATCTGAAGACCATGCTTGGAGGAACGTTTCTATAGTAGGCAATAAGGCTGAAAGCCAAGGAGAAGCAGATTGGAGAGACTTTTTAAAAACAGGGTGAGAGGGTTGAGCACCTCTGAGCCAGCACTAACCACTGAAGGCGCAGGACCGAAGAGGAGTATTGTGAAGTAGGATTTGGGATGCTTTCTCTGCTGGTGGTGAGCAGAAAGGTCAGACAGGTCTCAGGGGTAAGGGTAAGCGTGGGGGTGAGCAGAAGGAAGAGGAGCAGATGGACCATCAGCCGGGGGATTCCTGCCAGGGCCCTGCCCTAACAAGACTATAAATTGGATTAAAATATTGGCAGTGGGAGTAGAAAGAAAGATTGGATGTGAAAGACGTAAAATAAGAATTGGAAATCCACTCACAGTGAGACTAAAGGGCAGGGACTTACCTCAGGGTTTCTAGCTCTCAGCTTTGTGGTTAGGGTACCACTGAGCCCCCGGCAAATACTGAAGGAATGAATCCATCAGCTAATAAGATTATGTAACTGACAGGACGTGGGGGAAGAGGAAGGAAAAGTCCACAGTGATTTATGTACAGTTGGGAAGGAAAATTGTTTCAGAGAAAGGTGCATCCAGCTTAATCGTGTTTAATCTTTTTAGCCAGAAATTAACAAGGTGGGTTTGGAGTTTGAATTCAGGAGAAAGGGCAAGGAAGGGCTTGCAGGACGTATAAGTGGGAAGATTGAAGGCATTTGAGCACATGGAATTTCAGAGCCTGGGTAGATGAAGAAAGCATGGGAGACAGTCAGCCTCCCACTGATTTGCCATGGCAGTTCTTGTTTTCTATCCCAGAAGATGAGCTGGCATTAAAAAAAAATATGTCTATTTCAGGAATACCACATGGGTCTTATGAGCATCATTTTAAAATGTATCAGACAGGGCTTCTAGTATATCTCTGTGCCTGTGACTTCATGTATTTAACCTCTCTAAGTTGAAATTCCATCAGCTGTAGAAAGCCAATAATAAATGTGAAGCCAAATCTTTTTTTGGGGGGAGGGGGGTATCGGGAATCGAACTCAGGACCTTGTGCTTGCCAGGCAGGCACTTATGCCGCTGAGCTATATCCCTGGCCCTGAAGCCAAATCTTAAAGAAGGGTCCAGAAGAAAAATCAAAGTACAAACCTCACACGATCGTATATGAGTGATGACAGTCCTTAAGGGTGCTGAGGCTACAGTTCGCTGATTAGGATATTTCCGTTTTCCCAAAACGTGATCCCTCATGCAGTGGCCATCTCCAGTGACCACGCCTGTTAGGGTTTACATCCAAAATGTCCCCGCAAAGGCTCGTGTTTTCAGAGGTGGAGCTTCTGGAAGGAGGTTGGGTCAGGATGGCTCAAACCTCATTAGTGGGTTAACGCATTGATGAGGTCATAATTTGATGGCATTTGGGAGGTAACGGAAATGTGGAAGGAGGGCCTAGGTGAAGGGAGGGGCCCGTGGGGCATGACCCTGGGGATGGTGTCTTGGCCCTGGCCCCTTCCTCCCTGGCTCTTTTCCCTCCCTCTGCTTTCCAGCTGCCGTGAGCCGAGCAGCTTTCCTCAGCCACACCCTTCCCCATGTTGATGGCAGTGGAGACGGTGATCATGGACCAAACCTCTGACCTTGAACTCAAGCGAATCTTTTCTTCTTTAAGGTGTTACTCTCAGGTATTTTGTCACACCAAGGAAAAGACCAGCATGTTGCCCTTTCACATCACAGGACAAAGGCTGAGAATTTAAACTCATCCAATTGCTGCCAGAATAGTGGCATTCTCAAAGCACTTTCCAGAAACTGAGTAAGTAGAAAATGAGAGAGAAAATCCTTTTGGCTTGACTAGATAGTGTGCTAGCCAACCCCTAATGGAGTTCTTGAATAAAAGTAAATATATTTGAAATAGTTCTTGCCGTAGCCATTCTGAGTTTCATAAAAATGTATTTCCAGACAGATCACTTAAACCACATGCCCTGCTTATGCAAATCTAACCAGACAGTGTTGGTGCTCTGTACAAATGCCTGCCAGTCCCTTAACTGTTTCCTGCTTATTTTGTAAAATAAATGTTTCCATGGCACACATTGAAAATTAAATTATCAAGTAACAAAGAACAGGTATCAGACTTCACTGAGAAAACTTGAGATTTTCTGAGAGAATATCTTGAAGATGCAGTGGAGGACAGCACAACTCAGTGTGCTGTGACTTGTGTATTTCTGAGGTTCCTGTGATATGCTGGGTAGAGGAGATACAGAAGCTCCAGCACCAGTTCCATACTGAACACGTACAGAGACTTCCTGCTTCACTTGCGGTCCGTCTTCCTTTCGCACTGACAAACCTTTATCATCCGCTTTCTTCTGGTGGTGGCTCTGCAGTGTACTTCTGTAGCTTCTGGCGTCTGTGAGAAAGCACGGGCCTGCACTGGACGATATCCAAGTTTTAATTCAGGATATATCCTAATCATAAAAATGGCAAAAATAAGTATTAACTGATTATGTACCATCCCCAAAGAGAAGACGTAGGTAATCTTGTATGTGGTAAAGTGGAACAGAGGATAAATGTCACTAAGTCCCACTTTGTAGAAAACAGAGGCTCAGAGAAACTTAAAGAATATATCCAAGGTCCCTGAGTGACAGCTCCAAAGTAAAGCATTTAAGCTTCCTTTACAGGTCCCAGTTCTTTCCACTTCTGTGACTTGATCTACTTGTGTTTCTTAGTTATTTGATGCTACAACTAGGGAAAAAGCTAATACAAATTATGCACAGTTTTCAGGATGTGAAGATACATTTAACAGTTCACAGCTTGAGTTGATGTGAAGCTTAAAGACCTGGAAGATGTGCTCTAGCTAGTATATGCTGAATACACTGGAGTAAATTCATTAACTACACTGTCGCATTGTGCAGTTTTATACATAAAGTTTCATGTGATAAAAACTAATTACAGCATGCGATCAGTATCTGTGCCTTACTTTTATGTATTGGCATACATTTTCCTCCCTAGAGGTTGCATTCTGCAATACTGTTTGAGGGTTTTAGACTCTCTAGTATTGTGTTTTTCTAGCCAAAGCTTTGATAGACTTAGTGAAAATTCAGCTGATACAGTGGGTTGTTTTCCCGCTTCTCCTTTTTGTAGCAGTCTGTTTCTCTGGAATATTTTAAGGCTGTGCTTACCATTTCCTGCTGGGTGGGACTTTTTTGGCTGTGCTGTTTGCTTGAACTATGAAGCCATCTCAAGGAACGTGTTTTATCATCCTTTTTTCCCCTACAGAGGAGCCTCCCTACAATTTAAAGTTGTTAATAACCTCACCAACGTGACATTTCTAATATTTATTTTTCTCACTGGAAACACAGAATGAAGGGCAGTGGCTTTTGAGCAGCTGGCCTACTTCCAACCTACTGAAAAGCTACCATGAATTATTGATTATAGAATCATGAAATTATGTCTTCAGAGGGAATTACTTTAAACAGAAATATAAATAAAGTTAATTTTAAAATATATGAGAGAAAGAGCTAGTAAGTAAAAGTCATATGGCCTTAAAATATGCCTCATCCATTTTGAGGTTGAAAACCCATTATACATTTCTTGAAGTTGCTTCTGGAGAGCAAAAGACCCTGGGATTGAGTCCCCATCACCAGTCTGACAGGTGTGCCCTCGTCTTCCTCCTCATCATTATCAAGGGCCTTTTTTCACAAGCAGGTGACACGTGTGTCCATTTCCACTCCATCTTAATTCTTATGACGTACTTTCAGGGAATTTATTAATAAGATGGAGCAGAAACAGTCGTAGGACGTTAAGCCAACACACACTGTATTATTTAAGGTGGAGGAAATGGACATCCTTTCCTTTTCACAGATGCAAACTTGAGTGCTGTTTTATAAAATTAACAGCTTCTGCTCTGTTGAAGGAGGTGTTTCTTATGTGAAGTTTCAGGCAGGTGTCCTGACTTCCTAACACTTCTCATCAGCTGCATCCCAACATAATGTTCAGGGCAGTGTGTCTAATGTTCCACTTGGTTGTGTCATCCAAATGTATCCTACGCCTTTTCGGTCACAGCGACATCTTGGAAAACCGTCTTATAGTGCCCAGGACACAGTGAGCGTGTACACCACCTCTCCCTCTGCGTCACGTCCTCACTGCTGGAAACGCAGGGTGACGCTAGACTGGCAGGAAGAAACTACAGCTCTAGTTCTAACACCATTTTGAGCTTGAGAAGTAAGCTAAAGTAACCTTGGTCTCAGGTTTCCTGTTGTTAAAATGAAAAACTCTTAGGCTCTATGGTCTCTAAGAGGTCTTCTGTATTTCAGATGTTAGCAGAGCCCACAAAATCTGTATTTAATGTCAGACTTCCTTTGGAATGACTCTAAATTTAGTGCTGAATATTATTCCACTGTCTGAGGTATGATAGGTTGTTTATCCAATCAACTGTGACAGCCATCTTCTTTTCTTCTGGCTCTTGACAATTGTGAATACAGCTACAGTAGACATCTATGTACAGGTTTCTGTGTGGACAGAAGTTTTCAATTCTTTTTGATAAATACCAAAGATTATTATTGCTAGATTATACAATAAGAATTTGTTTAATTTTCTTCAAAATGATTGAAAGAAATCAGCACCTTCCAAATCGGCCACACCATTGTGCATTCCCACCAGCTATAAAAGAAAATTCCTGTCACTCACGACCTTGCCAACACTTTGTGACACCAGTACTCTGGATTCTGCCATCCTACATAGGTGTGGGTGGTATCTTACTGTTGTTTCAATTTGCATTTCTCTAATGACATATTATGTAGAGCATATTACCATGTGTTTATTTGCCATCTACATACTGCCTTTGGTAACATACCTGTTAAGGTCTTTGCTCCATTTAAATTGGATTGTTTGTTACCTTATTGCTGAGTTTAAGAGTTCTTTATGTATTTTGGGTAACAGACCTTTATCATATTTGTCTTTTGCAAACATCCCCACCCAGGCTATGTCTTGTCTTCCCGTTCTTGTGATATAGCCCTTAAAAGAGTAGAAAACTTTAATCATTGAAGGGCAGCTGACCAATTATTTCTTTCATGCATCTGGTCTTCAGTGTTGTAGTTACAAGGTCATTACCATAACCAGGTCACATAGGCTCTTCTCTTATTTTATCTTCTAGGAATTTTATAATTTTGTAATTTACATTTAGGTCTAAGATCTACTCTGATCTATGTTTAAAATTAAGAATAAGGAATATTGACTTATAATCAATAAATTTAACTACTCAATAAATTTAACAGCTAAAAAGGAAAAGCAAATATTTGAGAGGAAACAAAGTTTAAAATGGAGAAAACAAAAATACAAGGCAGATAAGGATATTCATAGAACCAGAGAAATAAGCAAAGAAACCAAATACAGATTGACATGGGAGAACATCTTCAGAAAGTCTCTCATAGAAGTGGCTAAGGAGACAGGCAAAGAAAGACAGGCACTGCACAAAGGAACACAAATCACCCGAAGAAAAGTTCTTCCCGGAGAAATGGTCTTTCATAGAGCAGATCTCACAGATATGCCAGTTTGAAGCAGCTACAGGCATCTGGGATGATAACCTCTGGGTACTGCCTTGGGCCAACTGCAGGGGAAGACCACATTAGTAGTGCCATGTTACTGCAGTTAAGTAAAGTGTCTTTTTAAATGGTTATTTCTTATATTATTATAAATAATAGGAAATACCTATAAGTTTATGCCTCCACTAGAAAAAGCAGAGAAAAACTCAGGACAACAAAAATGATTTTGAAAAACTATTTTATAATCTATGAGAAAAAGAATGCATTTAAAAATCTTCATGGAGGTTATTTATTTACAAGATTTTAAAATAACATATAACAACATGAATCTCTTTTATATTATTATTCTTCAAAATAGCATACTTCTGATAATAAAGAATTAACTGTTCATTTTTTAGGTGTTACAGAAGACAAAATAATCGCTGATACTTTTTAACAGCCTTATCAACTGGAGAGATAATAGATATTTATTAGTTCAATTATATGGTTTAATACAATTTGGCAAAACATTTGTGTCAGTATACAGAAAAATAAGTGTCAAATAGTAATATTTGATGACTCAATGACTCTGTAAGATGAGTACAAAAATTCATATAGTTTTTTTGTTTGAAAATTTCATAACAAAAGATTAAAGTATCTTTTCATGAACTCAGTTTTGTATGAACATGCCCTTATGTTCAGAAGGAGCTCAAATGATTGTATGGTCTCTATTTGAGGATGCCATGATGAAATAATCTTAGGGAGTTTCTGCTACAGAAGTTCCTTTGGTCCTTGCTTTACTTTGCAGTAACTTCTACAACGTTTTTTCAACACCATCTAAGCTTTACTTTCAGAAAGATGAATTGTATTTTTATAACTTCCACTTCAGAAATAGGAAACCTTTAAGGGATGGGTGAGAACCAGATCCTGAGTGTATGGTTTTCCATTGTGTTTCACTTAACCTAAGCCCCAAATTCTAAAAGCAGAAGTAGAAGTATCCTTGTGTCTTGGGTAAAGATGTCTCAGTTGTTCCATGAGAAAGCTGGAGAAAGAGTTGTATTTGGAAGTCTCATTTTGGCTATCACATGAGTCTAGTATCCTAGAAATGCAGGATATTCTACCTCCAGGAGAAGCATGCCTGTGACTCATACATTGCTTTATTTGCAAGTTGAAGTCTCAGCCAAGATCATCTGGCTATCCAGTTACAGAGTGCGTATGCAGTGATCACATATACTGCCATGGAAACAGAAATAGAACTGATAAACTATACATCCCAAACAGATTAAAACTGACATAGGAACACTATGTAGGATTGTTACAAAATTTATGATAAAACCCCTTTTTACTACATCTCCCTCTATTTAAAATGGTAGCTTATGATATAGAGTTTTCACTGAAAGCAGTATTCCTAACAGTAGCAAGATTATTGCTGAATAAATTGATAAAATTATTTAAAATAGCTGTATATCACAGCAATAGATGAATGGCATAAAATTATATATTCTACACATGTAAAAATAATGATATTGATGAAAACTATAAATCCCACCCCCAAATCCAGGCTCACATATATTTAAATATGATAACAATATAATTGATCCTTGTTTTAACATGATGTACTATTTCAAAGGTGCATATAGATTGTCTTGTTGTTTAATTACTATTTATCAACCTAATCTTGGTAATATCAGTTATTCAACATTTACTATGTGTGGAAAATTATATTAAGTTTATATTACTTCATTCTTGCTGTAATCCAGTAACTGGATCCCTTACTTTTTATCCCCAATCCAGATGGGAGCTGAATCTCAAGGGGACAAGACACCCTGGCTCATAGTGTGGGGTGTGAGCCCTGAATGGAAGAGCATTAGCTCTCATTGTACAAACCGTGCTATAACTTACTAATTCTCCTTTGCTTCTAGTATAATGAAAGCTCATCATTATACTAGTAGCCTATAACAGAGGTATTGAAGTGCCTCCGATGGCATCATTATAGTCTCTACTATGTCCAGCTTACATTCAGCTTGCAAATTTCTCTTCCTATCGGTTTCATATTGTAAACTCTCACAGTTGAGGAACTGAAACTTTTACAGTTCTTCACAAAAGGGTAATGTATAAACGGTGCATAGCACCCATAATGACAAAAATCATAGGTATGGAAAAGTAATAATCAATATTCTTGTAAAACATTAGTTGGTTGAAATGAAAATACCCGCCACACACAATGTGCCTATATTACCTAAGTAGATTAAACTAGTCATTTGGAGAAACTGAAAAATTATGGAAGTTTTTAGGTGGTATGTATTTAGCAAAAACACCGTGTATGTATGTATGTATGTATGTATGTGTTATGTCAAGCGTCAGGATTAAAGTCATTTGATAGCAATAATAATAAAATAAACTTCCTAGGAAAAGTAGTCAATGGTAATAATATACCAAGTATCTGTCTTAGTCACTTTCCTCATTGCTGGGATGCAGTACCTCATACCCACAATTTAAAGGAGGAAAAGTTTATTTTGACTCACAATTTTTAGATTTTTAGTTCATGTTTGCTGGGTTTAAACACAGAAGCGACATGGCAGCATGGTGTGGTGGAAGAGAGAGGCTCACATCATGGCAGTCAGGAAGCAGGGAGAGAAGGGAGGCGCCGGGGAGGGAGATAGAGCCTGCTGGGTCCCACCCCGAAGACCTGCCTGTCCTGATCTGGCCCCACCCGCTAAAGTCAAGTGAACTGGAGCACACCTATGGTCCAGACCTCTTCTAAGACCACACTTATGAGCACATGAGACTCAGGGAATATCCACAGCATTGTTCTAGTTCCTTTCTCCTCACTGGAACAAAGTACCACGAACCCACAAGTTAAAGAAGAGGTTTCTTTCAGCTCGCAGTTTTCAGAAGATTCAGTCCACAGTCAGCTGACTTCAGAGCAGGAGCAGCATGGTGGAGGGGTTTGGCAGAGAAAGTCTGCCACATCATGATGATCAGGAAGCAGAGAGAGTCGGGAGAAGTCTGGGAGGGAGGTTACACCCTGTATCCTTACAGGTCACATCCCCAGTGATCTACCTGCAACCAGGACTTGCCTTGTGACAGCGAGTCAGCCGTAGTGCCACCATGATCCAATCACCACCCACAAGCTCCACCTCTGAACACATGAGGCTTCCGGGGGACATTCTAGGTTAAACCATAACATCCCACCCCTAGCTCCCAAAGATTTGTGTCCATCTCACTGTGCAAAATGCACTTAGTACATCTCTAGGAATCACCAAGACCTAAATTTCAGCATTGCTGAAAAGCTTAAGTCCAAAGTCTCTCTGAAACTCAAAGTTCTCAGTTGTGAGCCTCTGTAAAAATCAAAAAAGAAAATTTAACACTTCTGGCATACAATGGCACAGGGTAAACAGTCCCATTCCAAGAGGGAGGAATGGGGGATATAAAGGAATTGCATTAAGCAAGACTGAATACCAACAGGGCAAATATTAAATCTTGTAGCTCTGTGTACACCACTACAGGAGGTTGTGGTGATATGTGAGCTTCAGATTCCTTGGGCACCTCTTTCCCTATGCCCACATGACCTCTGTCTTGGGTGGGCTCTGCTCACTGCCTACAGCTCTCCTCAGCAGATGTTCCTGGTATCTTCAGCTTCCTCAGATCTGCACTGCACTTTCAGCTTTACTCATGTGGTCTGACCTCTTAGGCACACATGGCCTGGACTCCCAGGCCTTTTTCTGAAATCTAGGTGGAACCCTTACTGACCCCACAACTCTTGAATTTTGCATGCTTGTGAAACCAGCATCATGTGGAGGATGCCAAGTCTGCCACCAGCTCAAGCAATAGCCAAACCCCCTTGGATTCTGGTTGGTTGCAGAGGCCTCCAAATGCCTGGATGGATGAACTCTGGAAAACTCTTTGCTAGTTGTCCCTGAATGAGCTTGGCTCACTGGTGCTTCTTCTGAAATTCTCTCAGTTTTACACCTTCAATGTTGTGAAGGGTAGGGTCTTGCCAATTCCTGAGATGCCCTCAAGGCATCTTTCCTATTGTCCTGGTGTAAAGTATTTGGCTTCTTTTCAATGTGAATATTTTCACTCTCTATGCTTTTGCTTGCCCTAATTTTGCATGTGTTTTCTTTTTTGCTCTTGTTTCTCCTTGTAGATTGGACTAAAACCTGCCAGCAGAATCATGCCACAGTTCCAACACTGGGTGACCTTGGAATTTCCTCTCCTAGATTAATCCACTGCCATTTCTATCCACCTTCCACAAAGTCTCAGGACATGGGCAAAATATAGACAATTTTCTGCCAGAGAATAACACAGAGTCTCACATCCAACTGTCAGTGGAGTCCTTGTTTCCAACTGAAACTTCCTAAGCCTGGTCTTTACTCTCTGCATTTCTGTTTGCATTCTGGCCTTCTGAGCTCCAACCGTAATGTCCCATCAAGCTTTGCTCACAGATCCTAAGGCTTCGTTAGTCAGCATCTCCAAACCTTTCCAAATATCTTCTGTAAACCAGTTCCAGAGGCTCCTAAACCACAAAGTCAGGTACATTATGGTAATGATCCCACTTACCTGATACCAAAATCTGTCTTGGTCACTTTCTCCTCACAAGGGCAAAACACCTAACACCCATAACTTAAAGGGGAGAGGTTTCTTGTGGTTCAGTTTTTACAGAACTCAGTGCAGTCACCTGAGGCAAGAACAGGCTGGTGGAAGGGTCTGGCAGGGGAGGACTGCTCACATCGTGGACCAGGAAGCACATAGAAAGGGGATGAGCCAGGGAGAGAGAGATACACCCTTTTAGCTTATGCCCCCCGTGAACTTGAACACTTCAGGGTTTTCATTGTGTATTGAATTTGTTCTGCACTAGGATTTATAAAAAGTCTTTCACATTAAAATAACAAGAGGATAACTGATGAACGACATGTTCTATGGAAATTTTGAATAGTCTATTTTGTCATTTTTCAAGTTAAGGAAGTACTGTTTTGTCTATTTTCCCATTTGTTACTCAGAAAGTTATTTTGGAGACAGCTAAAGCAAAGTTCCAATATTTTAAATCCTGCCTCTGGAAATGACTTGTAGTTTCTAAAGTAAGTCCTCCTAATGGTTCATGTACGGATATATGGAATGCACAATGGCCTAGGACTTTTAATAGCTGGATCTTTGTCTAGACTCTGTTCCAGCATTACCTGCCTATGGATTTCAGACATTTACAAGCCATGGTTTTCTCAGGTCAGGTCTCAGTATGCATGCCAAATAATTTTTAATATTCTTTTCAATTCTAATTATAATCAAACCTTGTGGTACAACATTTCTGGCTGACTCAACTTTTATCCCTAATTCCTGTCTCCTTAGCCATTTCCTAGTATTGGTCCAGGGATAAAAATGTGTCTAGATCTGATCAATGAGCTGCTACTGGCTGAGATTCCAGGATAGCTTTTAAAAAGGATAAACTGAGCTGGAATGTTCCTTTTGATCTTTTGAATTTGTCTCCTTGTTTGCAACATAGGCAATGCCTAGAGGTGTAGCAGCCAGTGAACATGAGGTTACAAGCCGGGCATTAAGGATGACAGAAGCAGAAAGAGGAAAAAAAATATGTATTCCTACTGGCTTCCTACCATCACACTACTTATATCTGGGCTTCTTGTTACATAAGAGAAACTCACAGTTTAAACCACCATGACAGAGCCTACTATTATTTGTAGTCAAGCTTTTATCTGATACTTATATCTGATACAGCCTAACACAAATAAGTAAAACTAAATTGTTCTAAATTGAAGAAGGGTTTTTATGGGGAATATAAAGATGAACACAGTGCTACAATACTGTTTATCTTAAGGAGCTTAGAACTAATAGATAAAAAATGAGCCCTGAAACACCACAATATAAAAAAAAAATATTAAGAAGTATGGTAGCAACAACATTTAAAACAGGATGTGGACATATTTGATTTCTGAGAAAGGTGTGGGGTGATCAGGAAGAAAGCCTTAAAATACATATTTTGTAAATATTAGAATCCCATGCTGCTTCCTTATAATGACATCCTTAATTAAATCATTATATAGAACTAGTAATTGGACATTGAGTTTTGGCCACTTGGTAATTCGTGCTGACCTAGAAATTATGCTGACCTCACTAGGGTGTTATATTGTTCTATCTTGACTTTCATGCTAAGATCATAGCAAAATACTGTTTATATAAAATATCCTTCTAGTTAGAATTTCATATTTTTGGAATGAAATTGATCATGATGACCCATTTCCTCCTTGACCAGCTCCAGCTTATGAACTCCTCCAAGGATTCTAATAATTTGTTGATTGGTAAAATATGTGTTAAACTCAGTGACTGTCCTTTGCTTCCCTTTGTAAACTTTTCTCTACTACCCTCAATGCTGCATTTATGTATCTTGCTCTGGTGTCCAGATCTTCACCCAGACTTGTAATCTGATAAATGATTCAGAATAGATTCACCATAGGAGTGGCTTATTGTGGTGGCAGCTTTCCCCCCCTCAAAGTTGTATATTTATAACATTAGGCCCTATCATGGAAACCCTGTTCTCACTTTAGAATCATTAGGGAAGATTTACAAAATACCAAAGCGTACACACTCCCATCCAACTCAGTTTAAATTTAATTGCACTGGATCCTTTTTAAGGTGAGCAGTTATGAAAAGTTGAACTTGATGTCTCCAAGGGCTAATTCCTGTTGGAATATGGGAGATAATTCAAACATTTCAAAATGTCTCTCCTAAACACTCTGTCAGTGGAATAAGCATGCAGGGAGAAAAGGAGGTCATTTATGGCTGGTGTGTTCCAGGAAAGCCTCAGGAAGGCAGTTTTTAGGGACACCGTAGAGAAAGAGGAGTGCGAGGGGGACCACGTTAACGAACAAAGGCACAGTGGTGACAATGTGGCTCTTCTAGACTGGACCACAGGGTTCTAATGTAGTGCGAGATTAAGTTGGAGCCAGATTGTGGCGATTTCTGAAACTCAGGCTGAGGAGAAAGGATTCCTTCTAGAAAATGTCTCTTTCTTGAGCATGGGAAATATATGCTAAGACTGGTATTTTAGACCAATGGGTCTCTTCCAAGACATGTGGTAGTACAGAGGAGATTATCTAAAAGTAGAGGGGTGCAACAAATAAGAGGCAAGAAAAAGTGTAATCCAGTTTGGACCAGTAAGAATTAAAAACAGGGGGAAGGGATTCTTGAGAGCCTTGGGACTTCAGACAGCACGGCCAGAGGCAACGAGAGGGAGACCTGGGCGAGGATGTTAGTATATTCCCAGCGTCTGGCTGTGTGGAAGTGTGAAAAACCGGTCCTCTCTGACAAGCTACTTTTTAAAGTGCTCTACTGTATTTATCTTTTTCACTCCAACAAACACTTGTTGAGCTACTGATTTGATCATATTTTACAGTAGGAAGTGATTCAGATAAGATGCACAAGACTGGCCCCTTCTAATAGCAGACAGACATGAAAACAATGCATGAAGACAACTTGAAAATGCCACATGACCTCATAGGGCTGCCGGAAGATTCAGTGAGGTCACGTCTGTGAAATGCTTAGCTAGGCACAGTGCCTGATACACGGTCAGCGTCAGGAACCAGTAGTTACTACTGCACATGGAGTCCCGTGGAAGCATCGGGGAGTGAGGAGCAGTGTAGGATGCAGGGACAGCTTCAGAGGGAAACGAGATCATTAACCACGCAGAGACCACGCCGGGCATTAGGCGGAAGGACCGTCCGGAGAAAATGCACAGTTGCTCTGAGAAGTGGATAGGATGGCTGGCAGAGAGCATGCGGTGTGTACTCAGGAGCGGTGGGCTCAGGACTGCTACCGAGGCTGGGTCTAGACTTGAGAGGGACTTGAATGCGCATCACGGGTTAGAATTTATATTTTAGGCACTTAGCACGAATGACTGCTTTGCAGGCGGGCGGGAAGATTGCTCACTAGGAAGATGTGTCTGGGGGAGTGTGAGTGATGAAGAGGTAGGAGGCGAGGACTAGGTCAGAGGCAAGGGAATTGTGAAGAGACTTACATTGCTCAGGAAAATCACACAAAAGCCAGATGGTAGGACTGGAATGGCAGAGAAAAATGATAGTTTTTTTCTGTACTTTTTGCCACTTCCCCTTAAAAAGCATATTATGAGACATTTCTAACAATTTGTATTCTTCGATGGCTCTGAAAGTATATGAAATTATGTTTGAAAATTTCATGCAGTGCCCTTACCAGCTCGCTATTATAATGCTAATCTCTTCCACAAGGGATTTCTTTTAAAGGCGGGGCTGCAGTATCTTACCCAACGTGGCCTCAAGCAATCGTCCTGCCCCCGCCATCCCAGGAGGGACTGCGGGCCTGTGCCACTGTGCATGGCGTTACTCTCTCCTGAGACACGGAAAGGACGTACTTCAGGGCAGAAATAAAAGAAAGATAACGCTGCACAAAGATCACCACCATGATAATGTCCTGGTTGGATCACTTGCTTATATAGTGTGCAAAAATAATCTCAGGCAAATGTGTTGATGCTGTGTCCCAATTTTGTGCATTTTTGGCTGTTCTGGAACACACTGATCCCAGTGTATGACAACAGACCCCCATGTGCCCTGAGACTGACAATAGGCAGACAATCCAGGACTGTGCAGAGTGCAGTTTCCTTGCAGAAGCATGGGCCTTGGTAGCAGAAGACCAAGTGGATCTCTTCGATTTGGATCACAAAGAGGGGACGTGTATCGGTGAAGACAAAGTGACTTCATCTAAACCAGTTCATGGTAAGCTAATATCAAAGGGTCAGGGGCTTTCCTGGTACCAGGTCCAGTAGTAAAGTTCCCCATACCTCTCTAACAGTTTTGTCTTATGAGGTGTGACAAAAAATATGGTGAATGCTGCTTCCAGGTGCCACCCAGTGAAAAGGAAAAGCACGATGCTGTGTCCTCATACACTTTATTCAGCAGATCTGGTGCTGTGTGACTCCTGGCCTCTCCTCAGCGTCGAAGCAAACACGAGAAGGACACTCTTCAAATCAACTCAGGACGTCAAGGCAGCTATGACAGTACAACACAAGTCACTCAGGAAAGAGGATTCCAGAGCTGTTTCGGAAAGCGGTGAGGACACTGCAACGAGAGTGTGTGAAGGGAGGCGGGGTGAGGGAGAGTTAGTGGATGTGTCTTGTGGTGATAATGTAGGCATTCACCAGATTCTTGGCTCACACCTCATACAGTATGCTGGGAAAGTTTGCATCGAAAACATAGGGGAAATTATGGGGCAATTAAGACTCGAGGTAGCTGCAGTCAAGTCAAGCTGAATCCATGCATTGGCAATCTTATTTTCAAGACTAAGACATAAATAGGGGAAAAGTAGGTTCTTTTTCCTTACCCCATGTACGATCACTGCTCAGATGACCTGCAGTACATACACAAGAGACACCTCACCCTCCAACCCTGAAAAGGTCCCTGGGTAACTAAATGCCAGTACTCTTACAGTGTCCTTTAGGCAATTCCTGTGTGCAGTCAGCACCCATCCACTGACAGCCCAATTAACCCAAGAAATTTCTAAGAGTTGGACTTTCCAAATAGTCATCTTCATAAAGAAAACCACAAAAACTGTAAATTCTGTATTTTATTTACAAACAAGAAGCATTACATCTCATTTTCTATTATTTTAATTGAATTTAAAAATGGAATTTCTCACTTGGAGATAATCATAGATTCATGTTTGATTGTACAAAATAATAAAGAGGAAATAATACAGGGGAGTATGCCCTGTGTCCTTTTCCTGGTCCCCCCTGGTAGCATCTTGCAGAGCCGTCATACAGCCACCAGGAAACGGGGCATGGATTTCTGGGTTTTCCATTCTATTGCATTGATCTGTCCACCTTTCCCTTCATCAGAGTGCCACCATCAAGTAGTTTCTCTTGTTTTAGTCTCCTCTTAAAAAATTGTTTAATGTATTCTAGCACCTCATTTTAGTATTTTAACATTACTTCATTTTCTTCAAAACTTAGAAACCTGGATATAAATATACAGCAACTCCTCTCAGCCAGAATAATAAGGTAATTATTAAAATCTCATTCCTCAAAATTCTGAATAGTTGCTTTACTTTCATCCCTTACTTTTAAGGTAGAGTTATAATAAAATAGAT
>NW_004955417.1:30901565-30941014 GCF_000276665.1 Chinchilla lanigera
AACAAAACAAACAAAAGTTACAGAATCTTGTCTATAAGTATTTGAAAAACACTCTCATTTAGATATGTCACAAATATCTCAGATTTAACAATTCTAAGGTTTTCATCTTCTACAATACTTTTAAACGCTAACCATTTTAATATGTTAATCCAGTGGGGTGTTCTGTAAAATGTTCTACTTTAATGATCTTTAGGCATATTTACCTACCTATAACCTTTATAAAGTAATTAATAATGGCTAGCACAGATCGTGAATAAATCCCAAGACCAGCTTGTTGAGATGCAGCTTTGTCTTTCCAGAACTGTGTGCCCTTGACCTTTACAGAAGAAAGGCCAGCGGGACCAATAAAGCTCCAGAAATTGATATTCTGATATTAAATGTGCTTACGTGTGGCAGATGCATCTTTATGCATAAGAATGCCTGTTTTCACCAGGGTCCTCTTTCTTATTTTCTTGTTTTAACAATCAGAATGGCTTTAAAAATGTGATAGAAGTGGGTCAGGATACTTAAGACAAATCTGCCAACCGCTGAGTATACTTGCTGATTGTTGATTTTTAAAACAATTGGCCCTGTAAAATTTTATGCAACTTTTAATACAGGTTACTGCTACTTTTCTTTTGAGGTAGCATAAAAGCAAAAAAAACAATATACAACGAAAGGTCACCACCGCATACAATACTGCTTCTGTTCAGCTAATGAACTATTTAAGCAAGAAAAGAATAGTTTTTTGCAACTTTTACTTTGAAGAGTTTTACTGAAATATAATTGACCTAAAACAAATAGCACCTATTTAAAGTGTATGGAAAGTGTTTAATATTCAACAATAATGTATTGTGCGTTAAAAACTTTTTAGATGGGAATCTCCTGTGAAGTATTCTTGCCACAAAAATATTTTTAAACATGTATAAGTTTTGACATCTGCATATGCCATAAAACCATCACGTGAGCTAGATGAGAGTCATCTCTTTTGCAAACATTTCTTCATGTCCCTTTTCAATCCTCGCTACCTCCACCCCTCCAGCCCAGGAACTCATTGATCTGTTATATGTTAGTTGTAACTACATATTAGTTTCCATTTCTAGAACTTTATATAAACAGAGCTATACAACACACACTCTTTTGTTGGTGGTGTTCTTTTATTCAGGGTACTTATTCTGAGAGGCACCCATGTCTCTGCATGTATTTTTACTCTTGACATTTTGATGCCTCAACTTGTTAAGCCACTGGTGTGTCGATGGGGAATTCTGATTGTTTCCAGTTTTACTGCAAATAAAACTGCTATGAACATTTGTGCATAAGTCTTTGTATGTACGTGTTTTCGTTTCTCTTGAGTGAAAGGAGTGGAATGGGTAGATCATGCACCGTGCGTGTGTTTAACTTTTTAAGAATGGTTAACTTTTTCCCAGAATGGCTGGGTCCCTAAATTTCCACCAGGGATGAATAAGATTTCCAGTTCCACATTTTCTCCACCACGTGTTATTTTCACTGTAGCCAAATGAGCAGTATCTCATTGTGGTTTTAATTTGCATTTACATAA
This sequence comes from Chinchilla lanigera, assembly GCF_000276665.1. Taxonomy (NCBI): domain Eukaryota; kingdom Metazoa; phylum Chordata; class Mammalia; order Rodentia; family Chinchillidae; genus Chinchilla; species Chinchilla lanigera. The sequence goes on from NW_004955417.1 coordinate 30,903,103, forward strand.
CAATGAATAGTATTAGCTGTCTTTTATAATGTTCATCCACTGTCCATAAATCTCTTTATGAATTACCTGTTCAAACTCTTGGCTCTTTTTTTTAAAAATTGAGTTGTTTTCTTAATATTATTCAGAATACAAATTCTATATCACATATTGGATTTGCAAATATTTTCGCTTCCTCTGGATGTCTTTTTGTTCTTTTAACAGTATTTTCTGTTCCTTTTTTTTTTTTTTTAAGGATTGCATTTTTGATACTTCACTTAAGAAATATTTGTCTAATCCAACACCAAATTTCAAAGATTTTCTTCTGTATTTTTCTACAAGTTCCAGAGTTTTAGGTTTTTACATTAAACTTATGATTGATTTTGAGGTAAATTTTATGGTGAGGGGTATGGCTCAAAGTAGGTTTTTTGCATATGGAGATTCAAATATCCCAGTAGCATTTGTTGAAAAGATTATCTTTTCTCCATTAAACTTCCATTGCTCTTTTGTCAAAAGTGTTTCTTTGTGCTTGTATGTATCTATCTTGGGCTCTCTTTCCATTTCTCTATCTTTTACTAATACTGTAGAGACTTAATATGGTTTATGATACGTCTTGGAATCAGACCGTATTTGTCCTGCACCTGTTTTCTTCTTCACTTTGTTATCCAGATAACTTAGGTATTACGACAGAAAGTACTAGTTTTTAGAAATATACTTTAGTCTGTCCTGAGAAGGTGGCTCTGTGAGGACATGTTCACAGGCAACACGTGGGAATGCTGTACCACTGTTTTTGCACCTTGAACTTTGTTCACCACAGACTGTCTTTCAATCTTTGTGACTGGAACCTCTTCTAGACAAGTTCTTGGCCAATAAGAAGAACGATAGTGTAGATAAGTGGAAAGTAAGTGTGTAAACTTCCAGGGTGCACCCTTGATGGCAGAAAGAAGGCTGAGTGAGCCTCTATGCAAAGCTTCATTAAAAGTTCAGCTGAGAACTTTTGTCTAAATGGAATGACATGTTAAAGATGAGAAATCTCTTACCTACGTCCCAGCAACAGTCCTCGGTAGTCTCTGCTATCCTTCAGTCTGATCACCTGTCTGAAGCCATCCTGAGATGGGGTCAGTTGTTTCCATGACTCATTGCATTGGCACTATCCTAAACCCGTCTTCTTCTCACTGTGCCCAAACTGAGGTTGTCAGTATATTGCATCTCAGCTGAGTTTCTGAGATTCATGACAGGCAACTTACTTGGGGCAAGACAGCATAGAACTGAAAACAGGCTCTGAATTTAGAGCAGGTTTAGATACTGACTTTCCCTTGCACTAGCTATCTGGCCTTGGTTATACTGCTAATTATCTCCAGACCCACTTATTTGGAAATTGGGGATAATGTGGTGCCGCCTCTTAAGACTGTTACAGATGTTAAATGATGTTTGTAAAACTCCTAGGCCATAAGCACCTGGATACAGGTGTTATTATGCACTGTGTGGGTATTCTCAAACGTGTCTGCATGTTAGCATTACCTGAGAACTTTTGTCTACAATGGAAGGGCATGTTATACATGAGAAGTACATCTCACCCACTTCCCAGAAGCACCTCTCAACAGTCTTTACTATTGAGTAGCCCAGGCTGCTCCTCTGACCAACCAAATCCCAATCTCAGGATCAGATCCAGGGACCTGTAATTTTTATATCTCAGAAGAATTAAATGTGTAAGAACCACTGTTTAAAGTGTTTTACATTAATTATTTTACTTAATCATACCACACTCAATATGTTGTACTTTACTTCCATTTTGTAGATGAGAAAACTGAAGTTAAGCCCAAGTATACTGAGTAAAGTCATCCAGCAAATGGAGCTTAAAGAATTCAAACTCAGGTTGGTCTGACTTCAAAAATCCTCCTTTTTAATGACTTTGCCACATTTCTTCAAGCAAGACTATTAGAATCCTAAATTCAATTTTAAAAAAATGTTTCTAGGAGCTGGGGATTTAGCTCAGCGGCAAAGCACCTGCCTGGCAAGCGCAAGGTCGTGAGTTCGATTCCCGGTACCGGAGAAAAAAACAAAACAAAAAAAACAAACAAACAAAAAAAATGTTTCTAACATAGTCTAACATTTCTAACATAGTACAACTTGTACTGTAAATACCTGACACAGTTGTCCTGAAAGTGTTAAAGAAAGTAGGGGCATTTTGATGCCATTTGTGAAGTCTACCATAAACCATTAATATAATGTTACAAAATCAAAGAAGATTCTTAATCAGTGTTTCACCACTGTATATCACTGAGTTAACTCTGCTGGATTATATAGTGTAGCTTCATAAGTGCTTCATTTTTTCCAGTCTTTGCAGTAGCCAAACAAAGTCCAAACCCCTAGCAAGAGCTTCTATTCAATGTTTTCCTGAGAATAATTCCCAGATGTGCTGCATGTACATTGGCCAAGATAACCTGATGACTGCTTTCTGGAACAACACTCTGTTTGCTGCAAAACACATTCCTATAGGCATGTAATTTATTCCCTACACACCTAATTTAAGACATAGACACACCAATATCACAGCTGTAGTGGGACTCCTACAAGAGATTTTGGTATCTTAAGTGACAGAAGGCTCTGGACATCACCACTGGCTATAAACGAGGTACAAGAACTGAGAAAAAAAATGACACTTCTGCATAAACGATGACATAATTGTGGGTGTAGACATAGTCTTAGAGAAGAATCCCAAAAGAGCTTATGTCAGTACAAATTGTAGAGACATTACCACAAGTATATTTTTAGGATTTCCTTACTCTCATAGACATTGAAAAAAACCCAGGGTCATTTGACAGTAATTCTGTGATTTTGAGAATTTTCTGCTTGACTGGTTGGCAGCTACTCTTTAGTCTTACCTGGCACTTTAAGGATGAGGACTCTCCAGGCTTGGCCCAGGGAAATAACAGTGGATTGCCTTCAGTGTAGCATACTAACGCAAATCAAGAAGTTAATAATAGTGTGAACATTTCCACCAATGTCTTCCCAACATTTTCCCAATATTTTCCAGGCGGCAATAATGTACTCAGCAAAGTTGACATCCTAAATTTTTCCTTTTTTAAAAAGGAGAAACATCTTAATTTTCCTCTCACGCTTATAAAACAATGTTGCCTACTCATTAGAAAATATTTGAGCCATATGGAAGGTATGAAAGGTATGAAAGCCATACCCTTTCATATGGAAGGGTACAGTGAACAAGGAAGTCACCTGAAATCCCACCAGACAGTGATAACCCATAGGTGGAAAACCTCTGTCCTATCCCCTGCCCTGTCTATTATCTATCATCTGTCTATCTATCTACCTACCTATCTATATTTGTCTCTCTAAAAATGGTGCAATCACTGTGCATGCTTTAAAACACTGAAATGTTAAAAGGATGGTCATGGGGCAGAAAGCACAGTTCCCCTCTCTGTTTTATTTTTGTTTGTTTTTAACATCTCTAAGCCAGAGGTTAGAGGTTATTTCACAGAGGTTAAATGTTCATTTTACCTACTTAATTCTTCACTCAGTTAACTCCAAATAACCTTGCTTTTATAGCTACTTTAAAAAATTTACCAATGGGTATTATCTTTTGACAGCTAGTTATAAGTACTAAGAATTTAGTTATTCATGTTACCTCATATTTCTTTTTTCTACATGTCCTAATAATCACATTATTACTTAGATTTCTACTGGTGTTTTCTATCTTTAAATATTATAATGATACTGCTATTGTTCCTTTCATCAACTGTCAAGATTATCTCTTCATTTTTCATATTAATAAGATGATATTTATATAACTATTCAAACTTCTGTTTCCTGCAAATTCTTCAAGGCCCAACTTCTCAGTTTTGCAGTGTCAAAATGTATAACATTTACTTTTATTCTGCTAGACTATTATTAAATCAAGAGACTATTATTAAAACAATATCTCCATTATATCAAATGTGTGCCACATAATTATTCTAGGCCTTGGTAGTGAGTTTGTCTTACCTTTTACTTTTCTTAAAAGTGTCTTTTGATGAGCAAATGTTTCTAATTTTGATGCACTGTAATTTATCATTTTTCTCTTTAAGGTTAGAACTTTTTACATACCCAGAGATCTTGACCTGCACCATTAGTACAAAGATATTCTTTATAACTCCCTCTTTAAGAATGTCATAATTTTAGTTTCTATTTGTACATTTATAATCTGCTTCAGGTTAATTTTAAATACATTTAATGTAATTCAGAATAATCAGACACCCAGTTGTTCAAGGGCCATTTGTTGAAAAGATTTCCTTTTCCCCATTAAATTTCTGGTATCTCTATCAATTGTGTAAATACATGAAAGGGTCAATTTCTATATTTTTTTTCCATTTATCTATTTGTCTTTTCTTAAGCTAATAATATACTGTCTTTATTTAGCTTTATAATGAATCTTAAAATCAGCATAAGTTCTCTAATTTGTCCCTTTCTTCCTTTTCAAATTATTTTGACATTCTAGGGTCATTTGTGTTTGCATATAACATTTTATATTAGATTGTTACTTTCCACCAAAAACTCTCATTCTGAGTTAGAAGTGCTTTGGGTGAAAAACAGACTTAAAATACTAGGCCTTGGAACAATGTGTATGGGGCAAAACTGTCTTTTCAATCACTCTTAGCTTCCCTCTGCAGTCTTGTATCTTTCAAAATAGAAAATTTTAAATGTTGTTCTTAAGTTTATTCTTAGAAACTGTTTTTGACAATATTATAAAGTGAATCTATTTTTAAGTGTTATTTTCTATTGTTCATTAAAATAATATAGAAATATTGACTTTGTATCCTACAGCCATGCCAAATTCACTTAGTGCAGCTAAGAGATTTTTGGAGAATTATGTAGAATCATGTTATCTGTGAATAAAGGCATGTTTCATTTCTGCTTTTTAAAATCTTTGTTACTTATTTGTTCATTTCTTTACATATTATCCCCACTTTAAAATATTCGTCAGTTATTTTAAAGTCATTCTCTGACAATTTTAACACCTGTGTGCTCTGTTGGCCCCTTTCTATTGACTATTAGTCATGTTCCCTCTTCTCTTCACGTGTCTAATATTTTTACCGTTACACTGTGGGTGATATACATCGTGGAGACCCGAGATCTTCCACTGAAAAGTGCTGGGTTTTGTTCTAGTAGGCAGCTGTACCACAGACAGCTTACCTTCCACTTGGGGAGGCCTGGCTTGCCCTTGTCAGAGCAGCTCTATGGTATGATTTGGACACTCCTTTGATGTATGAAGTCCTGGTACAGTGGAAGCCCAAGGTCTCAACCAAACCCTTCTCACTGGATGGATTAAGACTCAAAGTCTCTCTGTTCCGTGGAGAGTAACTAAAATCCCTGCTTAACTCTTTAAGCATTCTCCAGCTGTTACCTTTTGTGAGTTTTCCCAGACTCTCACTAGTACATTCATAATTGAAACAGGTAACAATTATTTTTACAACAACATACAGAAAACAAAAAGGAGAAAAAGGTTAGGATTCAACTTACCTAAGGAGGTGAAAGATTTGTATACTGAAAACTATAGAACATTTGTGAAAGAAGTTGAAGATAACAAATAAATGGAAAGCTATCTCATGTTCATGGATTGTAATAATTAATATTGTTAAAATGTCTACACTACTTAAAGTGATCTACAGATTCAATGCAATATGTCAAAATTTTAATATCATTTTTCCCAGATTAGAAAAAATAGTCTTAAAAGTTATGTGGAACTACAAAAATCCCAAATGCCTACAGCAATCTTGAACAAAAGTGGAAGCATCATGGTGATTTCAAAATGTATTACAAAGCTATATTAATCAAAATAGCATTGTACTGGCAATACACCGACCAATGGAACAGACAGAAAGCCAGAAGTAGACCTGTGCATTTCTGGTCAAGGGATTTTCTACAATGGGGTAAGGATGCCCTCTTCAATAAATGATGTTAGGGAAACTGGATATCCTTGTGAGGAGAGTGAAGTTGGACCCTTATCTCATACAAAACAGAGACCAACTCAAAATGGGTTAAAGACTTAAATGTAAGACCTGAAACTGTAAAATACCTCTAAGAAAATAAGAAAAGTCCATGATATTGGTCTGGTTGATGATTCCCTGGGTATGAACCCCAGAGCATAGGCAACAAAAGCAAAAGTAGGCAAATGAAATTATATTAAACTAAAAAGCTCCTGCACAGAAAACAATGGAATAAAGATATAATGCACAGTCTAGAAGAAAATATTTCATTTTTGCTAATACCTATTACAATCATTATTTTAAAGACTATGTCATAAAAAGACAAATGCTGTCTTTAAAATTTAGTAGGATGTTCTATTATAAACATTTATAACTCTCCTGGCTTTGGATAGCAGAAAGGGGACCGTCACACTTGCAGATGCATGTAAACTTTGGCCTAGGTATCCTGCAAGTCCCACTGCTCATAGCTCCCTGATTAAACCAAGCCACATTGCCACAAAGGTAATGGCGACAAGGACACGGGAAGGAAAGAGCAACTATGAATAGAAAAAGAAGACATCCTATCACAGATACTTACTGAAAAGCCAATGCATTCCTTCCAGCATCTTATAGACACTCTGTAAACAAGCCAGTCTGATGTCCCAACAACAGTGTGAGGCATGTACAGGAATCTGGGTCACCAACTCAGAATGAAGTCTCAGAGATTGCTTCCTGCAGGAAGCAGCAATTAAATGAAGACCAGGATAGGAACAGGAGTAGGATAGGAGCAGCAGGCTGGAGGAGGAGGCTCTCAGCAGCTCAGCAAACAGAGTCCAGGCCAGGGGACTGTTGGGGAACAAAAGCCTTTGAGGTTGGTTGCAGTTTACTTTTACATATTACATTATATATTTTACACATTAATTTTTTCACCTTGTCTTGGTTACTTTTCTCTCATTGCTGAGACAAAATACCCAATGCCCAAAATTAAGGAAGGAAAGGTGTATTTAGCTCACAGTTTGTGGAGGTTTCAGTTCATAACCAGCTGGCTCTAAAGCAGAGTGGCATGACTGAAGGGCAACAGTTCAAGATGGCAGAAGACAGCAAAAGCAGCAAGAGCAAAGAGGGGGAGTAAGCCTCTTTTCCTCCCTTATCGTATGCAGGCTACCTGCCCCAGGGAGGATGTAGCATCATACCATCTCTGTGCCCTCTTCTTGCACAGGCTGAGGATGTTTACAAAGCGAGGGCCCTGGCTCCCTGATGAGTGACTTAGTTAAGCTTCTAAACTTGTCAAGCTGACACAATGAACAACATCGCGGAGTGGTAAGGGCGTGTCCTCCACACCCTAGGATGTAGAACTGCTGAGTTACTTAATTAAGCTTCTAAACTTCTCAAGTTCATACAATATATCAACCATAACACTTCTAAACAATTTTCCAGAGTTTACACTGACTTAACAGATTTTTTTTTGAGACAGAGTGTCACTATGTAGCTTACTGTGTAGTCCAGACTGGACTTGAACTGTGATCCTCCTGAGGATCTGACTGCTGAGATTACAGGTATGTACCATTATGCCTGGCTCTAGCTTTTAATGGGCATGTCTAGCAGTGTCTGGCACTGAATAACTGCTGAATAAACAGGCATGTAATTTCCGTATTTCATATTTAAAAAATGGTTGCCAGAGGCTCAGTATAACCAAAATGTGTGTCTGCCAAAGTTAAACATGATCTATATGAGGCTGATTCTTCTGGTTTGTTTCTCCCTGCCATTCCCTTGCTCATTCACTCCTGCTTTCCTCACACTCACACCCTTTGCCTTTCTCTCTCTATCTCTGTCTGCTTCCCTGCACCCCCCAAAGCTATTTCTCCTTGGCCTGATCCCCAGACAGCTCCTCACTGTGGCAGGAAAAGTGGCCACCAGCCACCTTAGCAGACAGAGGACTTAGTTATTCTAGCAGAAACTGAGTTAGGAATGGAATTGCCCTGCTTGGGCTATCTTACTTTTTTCAGATAATAATCTAATATGAGAACGAGTCAGGAAGAATCTGATGTTACTGCCTTGGGTGTATGAACTCTCTTTGCATTGTGATCCTGTTGTATAATTAGCAACTCCCCAAATTTTAGCTCGATTCCCAGAAAAATTTCCCTAGTTGTTCCAAAATTGTTGCTTCTAGCCCTCATACATGACATACCATATTTCTTCTGTTCCCTCAATCTTGGATTTTTTTTTAAAGTCTCAGGCTTTATTCTCAATTGCAGTAAGTTGTGACATGCTGCTTGCTGTCTCTGAACTAGTGTCTACCCAAGCTGGAGATGCAGGTGCCACCCTGGGGCACAAGAAGCTCTTAGAGGTTGACTCATGATTCTGCCAGAGACAATCAGAGACAAAGGGTTATAAAAGGGACCAGAACAGGCAAACATCCAACACAGAGTATCATCCTACTGTTTAGATTTCTTATTTCAGATTTGTGGTTTAGTCTCTCTCAGTCTTAAGGAGAAGACTGAATCTGTACTAGCAGACACCACTTCAGAGACCCAGCCTGGAAATGTGCACAGTGGGGAGGAGGATGGAGGAGAGACACCTAAGGCGGGGTGATGTTTCACTGCTACCACCTGAGCTAGTGCTAAGGTGTGGTGCTTCCTTCCCTGCAGAGAATATAATCATTCTGAATTAGGAATAGCTGTGGGTACATCAGCTGTTTCAGCTCTGGGGAGAAAACACCGAAATGTTGCTCATAATAGTAAAGGAACAATTACCCAGAAAAAATTTCTGATTTCGCTTGCCCGGCAAGCTCAGGGTACTCAATTTGATTACTGGTACCGAAAAAAAAAAAAAAAATTCCGGTTTTAAAGAACTCATATATATGTAAGAAATAATACGGAATTATTTTTAAAAATCTAGTACATCTGGAATTTCCAAGGATAGTTAAGAAACAACTTTAGTGGTGCTGAGAACAAGACTGTCCTGGACTTGATGGATTCTCTGACTCACCAACAATGGCTTTCCCGCAGAGAGCAATCTGTGGTTCTGTGTTTTCTACAAGGTCACTTTCAACCCCCTGAAGATTCACGGTTTTCCTTCGAACACTGCTAGAAGCCATTCCTCTGAGGAAAGCCCAGAATTATCTGCTTGTTCGTATTCCAGAGACGAAGTTGAATCATACCTGAGATGCGATGTAAATAGTGCTGAGCGCATTAAATGTGCCCAGTAAACGGCAGGACCAGCCAGCTTCCTCCTGCTGCTGTCGTTTTGCCCTTTTTTGTTTGAATTGTTTCTCTTTCCAGAAGCTGCAGCTCCAAGGACTGGGTGGCAGGAAAGCCCACCGGCACCTCTAAGTGACCCAGCAGCTGGTTATAGCACCTTGGCTGTGACATCCCTGGGAGGCCCAGAGCCTGGCCTTGGCTGTGGCTGTCGGTGGCTTCCGGAGAAAGAGTGCGGGGACACCTTCAGGACACAGCGCCTTTTCACGGAATAATGTCCATGTTTCTCCAAGTGAAGATTAAATCCAAACTTCCCTCATCATCAAACTTTTGCGGCTCCTCTTTGAAAAAAACATGGGTTCCGAGAAGCAGTGTGGCAGGCCAAGCAATGCATGTCCTCCTCTCCTTTGGGTGCTTCACCGTCGTGATACCAGCAATTCCCCAGCAGAAGAAACCAAACCGTAAAACAAAAAGCTGCAGAAATGCTGCTAACAAAGTGCGGCATCATCCTGTGGTCGATGACAGAGAAATACTGGTTTAATTCCGTATAGTTTGCACTAATAATTACATACTGACCATGAAACGACGTAGTTCCACTTACTACACTTCTGTACCGAGATGATTTGAGTTAAAGTTTTGTGCTGTTTTAACTGTATTGCTGTATGAACAGCAGCAAAAATAATTAGCATTCCTTGTTTTCAGGTTTTTGTTTTTAAATATCTATAGGGAAGGTTTTGAAGGTTATGCTGAAAATACAAAATTAAAACTAGGAAAAGGAAAAGTAATAATATCCATTAATAATGGATATTTTAATACTTATCTATGTTTACAGAAATGGAAAATGAGATTTTAAATTTTGTTGTTATTTTGAGTTGACAGGTTGCAATGTTATTTTGAGTTGACAGAGATGAGAGAGACCGTCAAATGCACTGAAGGGTGAGTCCTGGAGATCTGCACTTGCAGGTGGTGGGAGGAGTGTGAAAGGAAAGAGAAAGCTCACAGGTAACCTATCACTGACCAAAACAGGGAAAACCAGGAGGAAGGCAGGTTTGGGAGAAAGTGAAGATTAGGGCTTCGCTGTGGGGTATGGTAAGTGTTAAGTTTGATTTTACTACCAAAATTAGTTAAAGTACTTTCCCCCTAAGTTAATTTTGATTAGGTTTCTTTGTTTCCAGAAGATAGTATTCTTGAAGTCTAACCTAAGGAAGAAATTCTGCATTTAATAATTTGACTTTTCAGGAGTTCTAATCGTATAGCAAGTATTTTTGAGATTCTTTACTTTGAAAAACAAAAATATGTCAATATAATAGCTCCTAGTTACTGTTATAACTCTACGTGAAGCATTATGCTAGCTGCTTTGCAAATGTTAGCTACTCCCCAGCATGCGTAGAGATGGGACTATTATTTCCTCTAGCCAAGAAAAACTGAGATTTTTAAAAGGGCCTGGGGACACACAGCACAGCTAATGAGATCAGTTTGACTCTAAAGCCCATGCTTAACTCCATTAAAATGTAATTCATGTATTTATTCTTTTTTAAAACATTGTAATATTCAAACGTTTTTAGTTGTCATTTATCTTGTGCCTTTCATGAGCATATTTTTAATAATTTCATAATGAATAGAAGGAAATATTCAAATGTCAGTCATTAAATGTTATTTAACATAATTTAATATGACTGGTTCCAATTTAAGAATTTATTTGACCTCAGCATAGCCATACTGAACTGTCATCTGAATAATCATAAAAATGAATGATTAGCAATATTGCTGAGTAAGCTGGAAATATGGCAGTGATATACACTAGACAACTTCCTTTTAAAATGCAAGTATTCAAGCAGTTATTCAAAAAGAAAAGATGAAAGAAAAGGTAGGTAATTCCAAAAAATGAATGTGACTGGTCATAGGTACTTGGTCTAAATATTTTAAAACCTGGGCACCTTAGCGCTAAGGATGAGGAACAATTGCTGAATGAAGGAAAGAGATTAATTAATTACCAACTTGCCTTGGAGAGAAAGTAACCCTGATTTTCCCCAGAAAGACCAGCTCTCCCAGGGCTGCCCTGCACAAAGCCAGACCAGGGCAGGAGCCACCTGTGCAGAAAGCAAGGGTGGATTAGTTGTTAGTGGTGGGCCCTTGGAGGTGACTTACAGTGGGAATTTTGACGACCACCATCAAGGCCAGAGACCACCGTCCCTCACCACGGGTCCCTGTGGAAGGTCCACGGCACTCCATCCTGCTGTTACTTCCATCAGCTAAATTCATGTTCAAAGGCTTCACTGGTGCCCCATGAAGCACTGAGGACAAAATGGCAGATGGGTGCTTACATGGAAAGGAGTCACCCTGCCCTGCCCTGGTGACAGTGGGAGTTGTAAACTGATTCTCCTAGCAGAACCTTCGTTATGGAAAGTCTCACTAGGTTGTGTATACATTACAGAAGTTGCCATTCACGTGTTTCCCTGGTGTCTGTGAGAGGCACTACCCAATCAGAAGAAGTAAAGAACACTATCCCACAGATGGGCAGTGGGCCTCACCCACCGAAGGAGGGTGGAGCTGTGATGTCTGACTGTTGGCCCGTGCTCCCACCCTTCATCCACTGCTCCTCGGGCCCCAGGGCAGCCAAGCAGCTGAGACCAGGCAGGTTCTCTGGCTCCTGTCACCACCGTCTCCATAAACACACCGACCTCTCACTCCCTCACTGGTCGGTCCTTGCCTGCCCTTTCCAGTCTAAGCCAAATGAGCTCGGCCAGAGGAGCCCTCCACAGAGCCTAGAAGGCTGCCATGTTCCTTCTCCCCTGCGTCCAGTGGGCCATCTTCCCTCCTCCCATTTCTTGGGACACTGGCTGTTCTTCTGGTGAGCTACCGCCTGGCATTCTTTTTTCTAGCTACTTCCTGGTTTTGTTTCTTTGCTACCAGATGTCTTCAAATGTCAATTTTTTAAAAGAAAACTACATGCCTTTGCAGAAGCTCTTTTCTTTAATGATGAATTTATTTCAGAAACTTGACATATACTGAGATCTTGGAAATAGCTTTTTAACTTTTTTAAAAGCCATATTTGAGTTGCAATAGTGAGGAACAAGAAAAATTAGAACATTTCTCTTTGAAAAAATAGTTTAGAAAATGGTAATAAACTAAATTAGTGCTAACTAGCAGAGTACTAAAGTCTTATTTGTAAATTAATGTTCCTTTTTTGATGTTTCATTGAATGTTAATATGGTTTTCCCTCACTTTATACAATAAGAAAAGAGAGAAAACCTCTGCTTATTTAGTGTACAGAATGCTAATTTCCCTTTAGATATTTCAGTCTGTGGTTTATTTCTCCATTTCCAATCTTAAGTACTGAAATAAGTATATATTTATATTCTTAATTTAAAAATAGGTCATGAGAAAAAAAAGCTATGCAACACAACTAATCTTTAGATAGCTGGTCCCAGAAAGCGACATCCATAATACTGTCCTCACTCGCTTTCCTTTTGAAATTGTGGTGCCAGGGAAATGATTTACTGCCAGCCTGGACCAAGACTCAAACTTTGTAGAAAAGATTTATTGGCATCACCCTAGTACAAAGCCATAATCATCCCTGAAAAGGCATTTGTCACTACAAACCCTTATTTCGGGAGCCGGACACTTTCCACGAAACTATGCTTTGAGTGGAAAAGTGATTTGCATTTCAGATCCTTTATTCCAATGTTTCTTGACTATTGCTTAAAAGTCTATTATTTCTGTGAGCTTTGTGGACACATAAAAGCAGTGTTTCTGGAAACCACTGCCAAGCTTCCACAAGGAGATGGGTCAGAACTACAACTGGGCATTTTAAACAAGTGCCGAGGAAATTCTGCTGCAAGTAAAGGACTTTGAGAAACGCCCTTTGGAAAAGCAGTGCAGCCTTCTGTGTATAAGTTCTGGCTCCACCTTTTCTGTATGTGTAACTCTGAATATGTTCACAGCCCGTCTGGCTCCTTCATTTCCTAATGCAATTTCCTTACGCATGCTTTACTTGGGCAAGTAAACCTTCTGTTCACAAATGCTGAAGTTCAAAGAAACAAAAATAAGAAATAGGAGGTGCATACAGGAAGCAGATGGTACATCTCATTTCGGTTCTTTTCTCTTAATTCATGACAATAAATAAATGCACATGTAAAATTCCATGCATATATACTTATAGCTCTAGAAAGAGAGACTCAAGCTGCCGATCAGAATGGAATCCAAGCTACAACTTGGTGGATAGTAAAGGTCAGTGGACATACACAGGGCTCAGTGTATACCAAGATAGACAAAGACTGGTACACTGGTCATCAGAAGGTGACACTGATAACATTCAAGTATCAGTGACAGGCCCTCAGATTGGACCAAAGAGTTGAAAGTGCATTAAGCACTTTAAGGTAGCCTGAAATAGCCAACTATTTACCATATTCATTAACTTGTCAAGATTTAGAGACTTTAAAAATCTGTGCACAAATTAATTAGTCCATCCTTTATTCTTATCTGTGCCACAAATCAGAAGAGTTCAAAAGTCAACCTAATGGCACTTGTGCATTTCAATTGCTTCCAAATGTAGGGCTATTAGAGCACTTGCTTTTTTAAAAAAAATAAAATAATTTATAGCAAGCATCCTTTAAAATGCAGATCTGTGAGATCTGAGGTCAGTTATTTAAAATGTTTAAGTTTTAATTTATTGGAGATGCTGGAGATTGAACCCAGGCCCAGAGCCTTGCCCGAGCCAAGCAAGCACTCCATGATGGAACAATTCCAGAGATAAAGGAGACGCAAGAATACTGGGGCTACAGAGGAAAACTTGCTAGGGTTTGCACTGGGACTTGGAGAATGGACAAGCGAGCGTGGGGCGTGGAGAACCGGAACAGGCCTCACCCGCCAGCAGGCCGCTCTCTGCTGGGAGTCCTGGAGCAGTCCTGGCACTGCCCAGAGTTGGTGTGGGCGCTCAGGCTGAGGCCCCTCCACTGACTGCTCCCACTTCCGGTGCAGCCGCAGTCTGACAGGCTGGAAACCGGAAGTCCTGTGACTCCTTCCCTTCCAGCTGGATGATCTGAAAGACCGGCCGCAGAACTGATGGTACTTCATGGAAGGTTTACATTTTCTTGCTTTTTGTTTTTCTGAGACGGTCTCACTGTGTAGTTTAGGCTAGCCTTGAACTCACTATATAGCCCAGGCTGGCCTCGAATTCATGGCAAGCCTCCTGCCTCAGCCTCCAGGATGCTGGGACTACAGGCCTGCTCTACTATGTCCAGCTGGGAGTTCTTTACCAAGAAGGAAGCCTCAGTGGAGAAGGGCAGGGCAGCTAGTGAGAAGGGAGAGCCGGGCTCCTCCACCATGCCGCGGGCTCCCTCAGGATGCCTGTGGCGCGGGCCCTGCAGAGGTCAGGCGGGGCCGGAAGGAAGTCCCTGTCTCTGTCCCATGGTCTTCCTGGTGAACCAGGCTCATTCTGAGGCAATTTAGGGCTCACCCTAAAGTCACCTCATTAGAAAAAGTCTGGTGTGACCAGAAGGGCTCATCATAAACAACAAAAATATTCTTTGAAGTTTTTCCTTTGCGGTTTTGTTTTTGTTCATAAACTCTCTGCCTACCCCTACGCCTTCAAGGTTTTTACCTACTTTCTCTTCTAATAGATTTAGTGTTTCTGTTTTAATATTGAGATCTGTGATCCATTTTGACTTCAGTTTGGTGCATGGTGATAGACTTGGGTCTATTTTCAGTCTTTGCAGGTGGCAAGCCAATTTTTCCAGCACCGTTTATTAAAGAGGCTATCGTACTTCCAGTGAGTTGGGGTTTTCTTGTTTTTTTTTTTTTTTTCCTGGTACCAGGAATCGAACTCATGACCTTGCTCTTGCCAGGCAGGCACTGTGCCACTGAGCTAAATCCCCAGCCCCCTTCCAGTGAGTTTGTTTGGCCCCTTTATCAAAGATTATGTGGCTGAGTGTGTTTGTGGTTGTGTCTGTGTCTTCCAGTCTGTTCCACTGATCTTCTGGTCTATTTTTTAGCGAGTACCATGTTGATTTTATTACAGTAGCTTTGTAGTCTAATTTCAGGTCAGGGATTGTGATTCCACCTGACTTGTCCTTGTTGCCCAGGATTGCTTTTGCTATTCTGGGTCTCTTCTGGTTCCAGATGAATTTAAGGAATGTTTTCTCTATATTTGTGAGGTATTCTAAAGGTAGTTTAATGGAAATTGCATTGAATCTGTACAACAGTTTTAGTAGTATGGCCGTTTTCACAATGTTGGTTCTTCCTATCCATGAGCAATCCATGAGCAAGGAACATTTTTCCATTTACTGAAATTCTTTTCTATCTATTTTTCAGAGTACTGTAGTTTCATTGAATAGATCTTTTACTTCTTTTGTTACATTGATTCCTAATTAATTTCCTGTCAGCTTGTCTGTAATTCAGCATTGCTCATATTGTTCTCGTGCTATTTTGTTAATATATTTTCATTCTTTTATTTTTAAAATAAAAAAATAAATGCATGGTTACAAACAGAAAAAAAAAAAAAATAAACAAAAATAATGGTCACTCAGGAAATCCCAAGAGTTTTGGTGTCTCTGTGACTGGCCCAGATGTATTCTGTATTATACCAAACCGGGGAATCTACCCTAGCAAGTTTATAGATCTTGGTAAGTACAGGTTGTGGGACCTTGGGAATGTTAGTTTCTCCATAGAGGAGATAGGGGTAGTAATAGTGCCTGCTGGAAAGATTTAATTGATCAGTGCAAAATGTTGAGATTGTACTTGGCACACACAAGTGCTATGTTTGTATTTTCTTTTCATCATCATTATTATGTCTCTATTATATCTCTAATTCCAGGATAGCCACTAATTCTTTTGACAAACATTCTTATCCTTAAGTTTCCCTAAAATTAATTTTAGTTCACAATTTACAGAGCATACACCATTCTTTGGGTAATTACTTGCTCCCAAGAAGGACTTTGTTGAAATGAAAGATGAATTTTATTAGAAGAATTCTCCCCAAACTATATTCTGCAACCTAGTGACATGCCATAAATTTTATCAAATTCAGACTACCTAAAAATTCTTTGTATCAGAGAGAAAATTCTATCTTATAATCTTAGAGGGTGATTAACTTTACAAGCTTTTTATCAGGGAAAAACATTGAACTTTCTGGGTAAAAATGGAAAAGCAAAATTTAAAAATTACAGGGAAAATTGTGTACCATGTTTCTCATGCTAATTTAATTCTCCCAGTGCTGGTAACTCTGACCCACAATGAGGTGGAGAAGACACGGAACCCAGACACGACACGTTTACCCCGTCACAGCGCTGCTGTCCCTCCCAAGGACAGTGGAGTACAGCACTTTATACCTCTTAGAGGTCTTGTCTCCTCCTATTTTCTTTTCCAGTTTCCTTGTTCCCTGTTCTTACTCTTTTCCGCTTTCATTAAGGAGAGGGAGGGGGGAGGAGGTGGGCCAATATTCATCAGCGTTTTTTTTCTGGGACCCTTCTGTCTTCTGCGTTTGCCTCATGTTTCCCTACTGCACCCTTGTTTCCCTGCTGCGACCCTTTCACACGGTTTAATACTCTGATAGGCGCCCACCATGAGTCTCAACCTGAAGCACTTGGAGAAAAACCGAAATTACAAAGGACAAAGCTCTGCAGCTCCCAAAGAGTATTAGAATCCAGGGAGAGTAAATCTTTGAGAACTTGAATTCAATAATAATTAATTAACTTTTTGTTGTGAAATCCATTTTAAACAAAAATTTGATTCCATCCTTAATGATTTCTATTGTACAATTTTTATTTATTTATTTGTTTTTTGTTTTGTTTTTTTCCAGTACCAGGAATCGAACTCATGACCTTGCACTTGCCAGGCAGGTGCTGTACCACTGAGCTAAATCCTCAGCCCCTGTACAATTTTTAAAATGACATTTTCAGTGGACATTCTGGTGGTTCTAGGGGGAAGGTATCCTCACAAGCTTAGCATCTAAATGTGGCTGGAAGTTTTATGTTGTGTCCCTGTCTGGATTGCATGGGGGTTCTGCTTCTTGCTGTGATTAGAACCTTACTCAGCTCTGTCCACCAGCTTTAGAAGGTGATCGGCTACCTTGCTTTCTTAGATCAGAGCCAGTGTTATTAGATCAAATCATGGTCTCTCCAGTGGTTCATTCTGCCATGACAAGAGAAGCAAACATTCCTCTAAACAGCATTATTTGTATTTATTCTTTCTTTTTTTGTCTTTTTGAGATAGGGTTTTGCTATGCAGTTCAGGCTGTTCTTTAACTCACTTTGCAACCCAGGCTGGCAAACTCTCAATGAGCCTCCTGCCTCAGCCTCCCAAATGCTGAAATTACACCACCACACCTGGCCTGACAACACTGAGTTCTTAATTACACTTCAAAGATGACTAATTTTCATGAAAAGAGGAAGGGAAGCAATTGTGTAATTTCTAGGTCCCAGGCACTGCCAATGTGTTGTGTCAACGGTGGTTTAAAGTCTTATGGTGGAGTTTTGTTTCTGATAACTGAGCGAAGATAGGCTCTTTAAATTATTTTGTATATTGTTTGGAGTATGGTCACGTTTGTTGCCTCTACTATACCCAAGCCTTTGAAAGAATAAGACATAGTTTTGGAGATGCCACTCCCCGAGGTGGGTCTGACTACTGTGGAGCAGTGGAGGCTGAAGGTGGCCCACGGAGGGCTGCGTCTTCTCCGTCTGATTCGCAGGTCTTTACCTAAGCTGTGGTCCTCCCAACACGTGGAAGCAATGAAGCAAGAAACACGAAGAAACCTAAAGGCACAAATACTTCTGTTCACTGAGAATCTGTAAGGTTCCTACCCGTGATAGCGCTAAGGGCACATGGTGATGACCAGGTGTGAAGGGAAATGTATGCTAGGACAAAGGGCTTTTTGTTTGGAGTTGACTCTCGGTAGTAAAGACAGTTTGAGAACAATCCCTTTTGCCTCTCAATTTTGCCTACAGCAAGTGGACTTCCAATTAGAATGTCATCTGGGGGTGTCTAAGAAAGAAAGGCCTTCCCTAAATCTCCAGGAAACTATCCTATTTGCAAAACAAAATGAAACAAAACCAAAAAACCCAACAGAGTGTGATTTATTTCCCCTATAATAGCATGGTAGAGCATTTGTAAATCTCTGGAAACTTCACTACAGTATTTGAAAGTAAAATAGCTAATTTGATTATTTCCTTATTGAAAACACATTCAGCATAAATGGCAAATGAAATTAAGTGGGGGAGCGAATTTGTTTTAAGAGAATAGGATGATGGAACAAATAAGGGCAAGCAAGGAAATGGGTCAGCTCCCAGAACGCACCATAGAGGTTGTGCGCTTCGGCTGCGCGCAGCAGGCCTCTCGCGGCTGTTGCCTCTGCCTTTGGTTGCAGAGGCTGGGTGCGCTGAATTGAGCCCCTACTAACACACGACCCACTGCTCGTGTAGTCTGCTGCTACTGCGATTTTTGAATAACAGAACGAGTGGGCAGGAACCCACCACTCCCAAGTGCTCAGCTGAAACAAAGGCGCATGTTTAATTCTTTAAGTTTCCTAGCAGCCAATGGAATACAGGAAACAGAATTCAAAATGTGATTTGCAATATTCATAAAATAATGGTAAAAAAAAGCACCATCTGTGACTGAGGAATTTTCTGCTGTTGATCTGCTACCCCTCTGGTTAAATTCTCCTAATACACAGACAGGTAATGTAGCAGCTGCTTGACTTATCTCCCTGTTTCTGTCACCTTAAGCCTCGGAGTCTATTTTCTACCAGTGCCAGAAGGACCCTGCCGAGTCGGGGAATTTCCCCCTCTGAGAAGCTCCTCTAGGGCCTTGCTGTGCAGTCACAACCCAGCATAAGGAAAGTGACGTGGCCTGAACGGCCTGCCACAACCTGCCAGCAAGGAAAAAGTCCGACAACACTGTCAGGAAGATTATGAGACACCAAGAGATTTTATTTTATTCTTTAAAATTTACTTTAACATTATATTCCTGAATCTGCCACTTGGAGTATAGTTGGTGTAGTCACTTTGGAGAACAGTCCGTCAGTATCTAGTGAGACTGGAAGCCACACTGACAGAAATCTTGCTCTTAAGTTTGTACCTAAAAACCTCACTCATGTATAGAAAGTAACATAACTAATAATTCTTATTATATAGCGTTGCTTGTAACAGCAAGACAATCTAGACATCCTTAGAAGGTATAGCTAAGCAAACTTGGTATGTTTATACAGTGAAATACTAGTTAGCGATGAAAATCAAGGTAAATCAGTACAACTAAAGCTACCTGAATCAGGGTAGAGGGCCTGTACTAGTGTTTTATTTCCTAAACAGGGTAGTGGGCTTGGAGGTGTTTGTTACATTAGGCCTTCTGGTGTCTGTAGCTCTAAAACATCACTTTTAATGAGAAACTTGCAAAGTGTGCAAACAGTTTAGAGAGCAGATTCGTCAGAGGAGACCATGAATGGACAAGAGATGGACAGAGAGATGGGCTTTTGGACTCAGGCACTGCGAATCCACCCTTTCTGCAGCTTTCCTTCTGTCCAGCTCTTGTTGCTATTCAGGTTTTTGTCTTCTCAGTGATCTTCTATCTGTTCTGCTCAGTACCGTCCTGTTCCCCTCCACTTATTTTTTGCAGTCCTGAGTGGTTTTCATAGACTCAAATCTGATCGAGTTGGCCCCTCTGCTTACAAACCTTAGAAAACTCTTCATTGCTTAGAATAAGTCCAGGATTTCTGAGCATGGCATAGGGACGCCTCTGTCGTGTGGATGCCAGCGTCCCGAGCAGGACCTGAGCCCCAGCATCCTTTGTGCAACAGCCCCGTGCTCTCACACAGGCTCCTCACTGTGAGCATCCTCTTCACGTTGGAAAACATCCACTCCGACGTGGTTCAGCTGCCGCCTAGCTCTGCTGGGCATAACAACCTCTTCCTTCCTCTACATTTCTACAGAATTTCTAAAATCCCTCTGTTATTACAGTTGTACTCTGCAGTATTTTTGCTAGGTAGATATATTTTTGTCTCCTCCATAGGAACTGCTAAAGGTAAGGGATAGTGTTTCATTGTTTGTTTTTGTGTATGTGCTTTTAAATCTTTATACATATAGTTCCTGGCAAAATACTTCATACATAGAGATTGCTACATAATTAACCACAGAATCAATGAAATGCTGAGTAGAAATTCTATTTAACAATATTAGAATAGAAACAGAGCATCAGGTGATACAGAAACCTGGTTTTCAAGTTCTTAGGCTTCCTTTGCCTCTTCTCGTTCAGTAAAATGCTACTTCATCTCACACATATGTTCCACACTTACAACTAGTTTCAAGAAAGATGAAAAGCTTCAGGCATTATTTGTGCACGTTAGCTACGAGTTGTTAACTGTTGGGTTGGTATTTGAAACTGCTGTCCTGTGGGATGCCAGGGTATTTGAATGTATCTTTGAAAGCCTGATTAATGTCACTTCAGCTCCTGCTCTGAGAAGGCACAGATGATGCAGGCCCCCCTCCCTCTCAGGTTTTCGGCTGGTGAGGCCTGGCTTACACGGCGTCCCCGTGGACCACACCGCGTGAATGGGGACATGCGAATGCCAACACCTGTGCAAGACGTGTGCTTTCTTGAGTTTTTAGTTTTTGAATACCAAATTATTTTACAATTTGTAAAAAAATTGTTGCTTCTCTATTGGTTCAAGACATTTCCAGATGGGGTTCTGATAGCTTTCTTTCCATCTTAGTGTCCTGAGCCGACTCGGACAAGACACTCGGAAAGGAAGGAGGTGTGCATTTTTGAAGGTGGAGAAACATAACGCTCAGTAGGGCAAGTGTGGGCTGGTGAACAGACTCAGCATCCCGAGGACAAAGGAAAGTGGTCTTTTGTATCCAAAATTCCCAGGTTGGCTTCTCTCCCGTGCAAATAAGGCATTGGGACGGCTGTCCCATCAAACCCTCAGTGTCACACCAGACTTAAACTGCCCTGTGGAAAGACTGGCTTGGCTTTCCACCATACATAAAAGAAGGATCAGGAACAGTGTCTCTTGATTGGTTATGCCCACGTGCAGAGGAAGGATTGAAAATATCATCTCCTGATTGGCCTGAAGTGCTCAGCCGTAAGCTTGAAGATATTTTGGGTCCTGTGTTCTGCTTATGCCCTTGCCTTTTAGGAAACGTCTTGCAGAGACTGTTGGCCACAGGCTTTTATGACCTTCGATACATTTCACCCAGTTGGTTGTCCTGTTTGCCCAGTCCCAATCTGCTGCCTTTCCAGGGCAACTGAATGCAGTAACTTACATTTTTGAAGACATGTCAGCTTGGCCGTTTGCTCAAGACTGGACAAGCTCCATGTTTTAAAAATTACTAGTTAGCATTCAAGCTTCAACTTGCAAGTAGTTTGAATATTAAGAACTGGTTTTAAAAGTCAAGCTCATAAAGTACTCCAGGCATTGTAAGTTATTCTTTAGTTGTCAACCACCAAGGCACTTCAGATTAGAAAAGAACCAAGAGCCTTCCCAGTTATTTGAGTTAAATGCCTTCACCCAGCTTCAGAACTTAGGACAAAATAAAGCAACAAAAAATGTAAAAATGTAACAATACTTTTTTCTTTTCTTTGGAAACCTCTTGCGCATTCTCTGAGAACAGGTACAAGTTGGGTTCATAACTGATGACCTGATGTGGGTGAGGGAAGCTGGCAGTCCAACCAGAAGGCAAGAAAAGATGTCTGAGTAATCAGAATCCCAGACTCCATTTAGACCCCTGAACCCTTTCCCACGAATTTTTGAGGTGCTCAAGTCTATCTTCTGCATTATTTCTTAAGGGCATACGATATTATTAAATAGGTTTTTATTTTTGTTAGCTTTTACAATTTGGTAATTAAATGAACAGTGAAGACACAGAGTAAAGCGTGGGAGTTCTCTGTTCTTTTTCTCCTCTAATCCCACACATTAAGCACAGACTGGCCCCATGCTGACTCTGGAGCCCTTGGTAGGAGGCCTCAATTTAGCAGTCATTCTTTGTGACTTCCAAAAACTGCCAGCCATATTTTTACTTGGAGGAACGGAGGACTTTAGAACTTGCAAGGTTTCAGCTCTATGATCTTTTAGTTCTGATTGGCAAAGTCCCAGTCCAAAGGCAAAATTCACCAATTAACACACATCAAGCCTGTAGCAATATATTGATTTTTTGCAATATTTTTCATTGGTCTTTTTCAAAATGCCTTAATTATGTCACTTGAATGAGGTAGGAATTACATGATCTTGCTATAATTACCAGCTACACAAAAATGACTACTAACTCCCCATGAATAGTACAGAATAGCAAATCCAATTTGTGGAAAGTGTCAGTATTCCTATTTAAAAGATGATAAGCTTGTATTACAACTTTTACTTAATGACTTCAAACTAATAGTGCTTGCTTCCAGAGAAGTGAAATTAAGAACTTTGGAAAGATGAGAGAATAACCAATTTTTTACATAAACATTTATACTGTTAGAATTTCTTGGTACATAGATTCAGTGCTTTTAAAATTCTGTTTTTTCTTTCAAATTCCATGACAGGCACCAATTGTAGAACACTTGCTGTCCTAACAAAGGTAAAGGAATTACATGGCTTGTCTAACAGTTTCAGACATATCAGAGTTGGGAAGAGAAACAAAACCAAATATTCCAATGTTTTCCTATTTATGAGCTTCTTTACCATACCACGTGCAGAATTGGTTAAAATTAAATTTTTATTTTGCATGTCCATGTGAGGGCTTTCTTTGTATTTTATTCCTAGATAGCTATCTAATGTTTATTTTAACCATTGTTGATTATATATTTTTCTAAAAATAATTTTCCCTAGTGACAAGTGAAACTCAAGTGATGATTACAACAAAAGAGATTTTAAGAGTTTTTCCAGAACCAGGGTCATGGCGACATTTCCATAAATCACACGCAGTCTCAACACAGACCATCTTACAGAGAAGCCTCACTCTAATAAGCAAAATATACAAAGGTTAAAATAGCTCTGCTGTATTTATCTTTCACCACGCAGCTTACCAAAACCAAGCTTCTGTCGTCAACAATTAGTCCTCATCCATGTGCTCTGCAGAGAATTTTAATAAACCATATTATGAACCTGGGGAGGTGCTATGAGAAAGACATCCATGCAGCCCAAATTTACAACAGCAGCTGAGGATCCTATTAGCCCACCACATCTGCCGGCCACATGTTCATAAATCACATCAGTGTTTCGAGCATTTCTCCGAGCACCTTCCTGTCACCTTGGTTTTATAGTTCATAATTCTACCACTCCCATACATGCACCCACAGGAAACACTTCTTACTATTACATTTCAGGGTTCAGAGTGACATCTGACGAAATATTAGGTTAAGAACTGCAGGTAAAAACTCTCCAAGTTCTTAAGATTTTGTCACAAAAGCAAAAGTGACAAGTAGCAGAACTTCTTGTTTATTCTGAAGGAGCTACTTAATAATATGAAGATACCAATGACCACTACTGCCAAACCAAAAAGAAAGCTGCATTTGAGTCTGAATTCGTGAAACAGTTTCCAAAAGAGAAGCTGCCAATTTAAAAAGATGTTTTTCCTTGCAAATGAAATCTTCAAAAATTCTGTGCACACTGCTCTGTTTGTTTGTGTTTTCCAGGGATGTGAGTGCATGTCTGTGTGTACTGCGGTGCTGGTCCTCCAGGAGTTTGCCATCTGGGACAACTAGGACACATCAAGACAGAACAACAAGACTCAAGACGACGTTTTTCAAGACCGCCTAGTCGATCTGTTGGTTTATTTAATGGAAAGCAAAAGAAGCAAACTGAGGATAAAAGGAAGTCAGAGAGCCATGTGGTGTCATATAAATGAAAGTGAGATTGCTCCTTGCTGCAGACATGCAGTACTGCTGAGAAGATATAACAGCCACAGAAATGTGCTGCTGCCCATCGAAGCTGGGAAAACCACATGGTACCAGAAACGCAGAGCCGACCTGAAGGAGAGCTGTGAGTGGACGCTAAGGCCACGTGGGCCCCGAGGTTAGTGGACACAGGTATCCTCCCAGGGGCTGATGTTTCAGTCCAAGAGTGTTGCTCAAGAAGGGAGGGGACGAATTGTTGGCCTGACGGTATGGAAATCTATGGTTGCACTCCCAGTTTAAAACTGAGAGCCTGAAAGAACTAGAAAAAACTTTCCGCACTGGAATGGAGATTTTGCAAGGAAAATGGGCTGTTTGCTCTGTATCATGGTTGAAAATTAATCATCTGGGAGAAATCTAAACCAGTAATACGTGGAATATGGGGTTGAATTCACATATTATGCTTGATGAGAAAACTGGAGTCAAATTATTGTAGAAGTTGGTTGGGAGACCCATAGAACTGGCAGTGGTAGACAAACCCACAGTAATAACTCCGTAACTGTGAATCATGACACATGCTTGGGAACAGTTCTGTTCAAAATAGGCTCACAGTCTAGCATTTGCAGCACTCAAGGAAACAGACCTTCCCTAAAGTAGGGTGTCTCAAACAGGAAATTCACATGCTAAAACCAATAGGAAACAAGCGGTGTGAAAATAAATCTGTTTTAAATGTTCAAAGATATAAATAAGAAATAAAATTCAGATGGGTAGCATCTTTAAAAAGGCAGTTTCAGAAAAGAATAAAATGAAATCCTAGAAGTGAAAAGTATAATAACTGAAAGGAAATGCTCAATATATAAATTACCCAAGCCGGGCATAGTGGTGCATGCCTGTAATCCCAGCACTTGGAAGGATGAGGCAGGAGGATCATTGTGAGTTTGAGACCACCTGGGCTACAAAGTGAGCTCAAGTCCAGCCTGAACTGCATAGCGAGACCCTGTTTCAAAAAGACAAAAAAAATCTATATATAATATATATTAAAAATATATTTATATATAAATATTTTATATTAATATATATTTTATATATACATAAATTACCCAAGTATATTAAGTAAAAACTGAGAAAGTAAGTGTGAAAACAGACACAAATAGATGATCAATAGATGATAGATAATGTAAGTGCAATACCATCTACTGTACATATTTTTCCTCAATTAATTAATTAATTATGAGCTCATTGGTAGAAAAATAAATTGTATTTTGGGAAAGGAAGTTAAGAGACATGCAGGATAAAATGAAAATCTCTAACATGTGTCTAATAACTTCTTATAAGTATTCTCTCTAGAGTAAGAGATTGACAGAGAAACCATGTTCTGAAAATGAACACATTAAAATTGGTTTGTGGAAGAAAATAATTCTTCTAAAAATAATTGACATTAGTGAAACCAAGAATCTTCATGTTGAAGGAGCAGACAGTTCTTAGAAGAAACCAGAAAAGCAATAGTCTACCTACTAAGGAATGCTAGTAGACTCAATATTAGCCACAAGGAATTATGTCTTCATATTGTTGAGGGAAATAACTTTCTATTTGATATATATTTTCAACTAAATGGCCATTCAAGAGTCACGGTAAAACAAAAAAATTCAAGTGTACAAGGACTGAGAAAGGTTATAAGTACAGAACTTTACTGACATGTTACTGAAAAATATACTTTTTTTTTGTCTTTTTGAGACAGGGTCTCACTATGCAGTTCAGGCTGGCCTTGAGCTCACTTTGTAGCCCAGGCTGGTCTCAAACTCGCAACAATCCTCCTGCCTCAGCCTCCCGAGTGCTGGGATTACAGGCATGTGCCACCATGCCCAGCCTTGAAAAATATACTTTAGCAAGTAGGAAAATGTACATAGAAAGAGTGTAGAAAAAAGAACCAACAATGAAAAAGCAAAGCAAAGCCTAATGATGTTGATAAATCTATGTTTAAATGTTAAAAAGTGTGTGCATATTAAAGTAAGTTTTAAGTAGTGTACATTATGGGATGGGAGAAAATATCTTAAGGTTTTGTCTTATTTCAAGAGGACAGAACTATTGCCTAACCTCAAAACTTATTAAATGAAGTATATATTAGTGTTTAAGACTACTAATAAAAGAACAGAAATGGAACAGTGCCAGCACCATGCATTTGGACTTAAAGAGCCATGAGTCAAAGTAAATCCGTTTTTCCATATAAAATGACAAAGCCCACATATTTTGCTGCAGCAACAGAAAATAGACTACAGCAGCCCGCAGTGCAGCAGTGCGAGCCGCCCCGGGACCTGCCAGAGGTAACAAGGTCTCAGGAGCTCTGTGCCCAGGAAGCTCTGCGTGGATGAGGTAGTGACTGCAGGCGCAGCCCGCGCCCACGCAGGTCGGTCCCATTGCTCCTACTACTCGTGCACACTTGCTTCCCTGCTGTGTGCTCAGGGCAAGGATGCTCGCGGACTTACAGAATAAGGGCCAGCCGAGCCTCTTTCTTTATCAAGCCGCAGAAAATGGACCAAAACAAATCAATAACTGACCAGTAACTCACAAATAACTCATCAATAACTCATCAGTAGCTCACCAATAACTCACTATGAGCTATGTTTAAAAGAGTAGTGTAAGGTGGGGAATAAACTCAACCAATTCAACAACCCCTTACTTTACCTGTCATGGTTTTTTCACTGACTTTTACAGCATACAAAGCACATTAATAAAATCTGTGCGTTATATATGCCTTCGGAAATTATAATGAATACAAGATGAAAGAACTATACATCTGACATTTCTGAATATTAAATAATATGCTTAAGAACAAGACACCACAAGGAAGAACCAAAGTGAAAGAGTTCAATAAATGGGAAACATCACTTTTATTATCATTATCATTATCGTATGTTTAAATGTTAAGAATTTTAAACTTTCAGATTTAACCAGGAGAATAATTCAGTATCTTGATGTTAATGTTCAGTGTCGTTACAAATGAACACTCCAAGCTTTACAGGCAATTTGGCGATTTGAAACAGGAGGCAAAAGGCCCAAACAACAAAACATTCCTGATATTTATCACATAGAAAGAAAAAACAGTGCAGTGAAAGAAAAGGATAAACAAAGCCTCACCACTGAATTTAAAGGAATTGCAGTGTCATTTGAAAGCGGCAGCATTATGTGTGAATATCTTCTGTTGAAAAGTCCTCTCTCGGGTGCTGGAGCTCAGCAGTAGAGCATTTGCCTGGCGTGTATGAGACTGTCAGCTCGGTCCCCAGTACGAACAACCACATAAAGCGCTCTCTCCGTACAGACCCTTAGAGCAGTACGTCACTTCGCAGAATCTCTCATATTCTGCATTGTTTAGCATTTGTTTGAGCACTTGCGTTTTGTCTTTTGTACTGTAAGAGTTTGAAGGCTTGAGTAATGTTATTTATCTTTGGATTTCCCCTGTACCCACCATGTGGTTTGTACACAGTTGAAACACATTAAAATTGGTTTGCGGAAGAAAATAATTCTTCTAAAAATAATTGACATTAGCGAGAAAAGTTGCCTAGATTCAGTGGCACTTTTGCTCTGTTGCGGAGAAAAAACCATTCCCTTCATCTCTTTTCTCACCCACCAAATGGAAACCAACAGCAATCAAGAGTAAGATTCACCGAAGAATATGCACTTCCAATTTTTACAGCACTTGTTATGGTCGTGTAAGTTTTTATTGGTGTGTGTTTGCAATGCGAAATACTTACAATTATCTTGAGGCATTGGTGGATACACATATCATACCTTCATCATTTTTACTTCCCTTTCCTCAGTTTTTAAAGGTAAAAGATTTCGGATGCTATTCGAATAGGTCTTTCTAGCAGGAATGAAATATTTCTAGTTTTTGAAGTACCAACCACACAGAGCTGCCCGCCTCAGTTCGGCGTGCAGCTGGCTCTCTTGTTCTCTGAATGTAGGTGGTACATTCTTTGCAACAAACGCCACACCAGGAATGCGAGGCACTGCGCTCGCCTGTCCACGGACGGCGCTGCCAGAGGAGCAGGCAGAAGACACCCCCCTGATGCCTGTTCTCACGGAGGCCTCCGTGTCACCCCAGCCTTTTCGCCTGGCCCCACACCACTTCGGTGCAGCTCTCATCACGGAGGACTGTGTGGCAAATCATTGTCTAAGTGTTATTCACCATTAAGCCACAGACAGCTTTATTTTGAAGAGTGTCTTAAACACTACACCTTCCTCTACGTGTAAACTCCTTTAGTGCCAGATGGTTTCATTTCAGCATTAAGTTCCTGATCTTCCCGTGACACTTGCCAGGAGAAAGTTTGGGACACCTCTTCACATGTTTCTTGAAGTAGCCTCGTGATACTGAGGAAACCTCTCCAGATGGGACCCAGTAAAGATAAAGTCTTGCAAACCATAAATAAAGTGACCCCTGCTAAGCTCACATCAGGGGACTGTCAGCCGAAGGAAGATTTTTTTTGTTTCACCCTATCAAAATTCAAGAAATAAGATAGCAGGAAATGGAAGGTACAGGGCATGACTTTTTCTTTGCATTCATATTAGAATCACCCTGGATCAAACAATGAAGTATGAATTTCCTAGGGAGGGAGGATCTAGACATTGGTAGTTGCTACAAACTTCTTGGTGATTCTTATGTTCAGCTAGGTTGAGAGACAGTCCCACAAGGCCTGCTGGCAAAAGGATTGTATTTTCTCTTTAAAATGAAAAAGCTACACATGTGCTCACTGCTTTAAAAAGATAGATATACATAAGAAAAAGGGAGGCAAAATCCATGTGTGATCCTGGTTTCTACAGATATAAAATATCATAGAGCTGGTGTATTTTCCTCCAGATCTTTTGCATGCCTGTGTGAAAACGTGTGCAACATAAAACTTCTTCTGTTTCTTGCAGTTTTTTTCACTTCATATATCATGAAAATACTCAGAGTGATGATTCCTTGGAGGAATTGTCCAGTAATGTAGGACAAAGTAGTCAATGTAATTTAGTTTTTATTTATATATCTGACTGCCAGTGGTCTGGTCTATCATGAGAGAGACCCTGTAAGCAGGAAAGCATTATCTAGTTTCCTTCCTTCGTTCCTTTTTTCTTTCCTTTCTTTTATCTGTTTCTTTCTGCCTGACTTCCTACCTCTCTTTTTATTTTTGAAATTTAATGTGGAAAAAAATAGAGCCCTCGTATACTGCTGGTGAAACGTATAAATAGTGTAGCTCCTTTGGGAAAAGTTTCTATTTCTCAAAACATGTGTGAGTAGGCTTTGTGTTAACAAAATACCCTTGATAGGCTCACAAGGGGAAAGGTTTATTTGGCTGAGGGATTTCAGAAGCTTCAGGCTATGACTGATTGTTGCTATTGCTCTGGGTCTGTGCGGAGGCAGAACGTCATGGTGGGCTTGGAAAGGACAGCAAGGCAGGGGCTGATCACGCCATCCCCTCCTAGGGTGCATCCGGTTGTGTACGATCTCCCCAAGGCCCTGCCTTTAGGGGTTCCACCGCTTTCCAATAACACCACCTTGGGGAGCCAGCCTTTAGGAGGTAGTCCAGACCCAAATGATAGCCGGCTACTACGCGACATGGAGATTTCATTTCTAGGTTCCCATGCAAGGAAGTTAAGACACACATCCCCACGAAGGCTTGTCCACAGCGTCTAAAGAAGCATGATGCAGATGTTCCACCTACTGAGGCAATGATAAACAAAATTGGAAATTCCATGAAATGCAATATTATTCATCAAAAATTAAAAGAATTACTTTTAATTCTTTTATAAAACATGTATATAACATAATATGGATGATCCCTGAAAACATTAGGCCAAATAAAGCAGTCGCAAAAGGCCATGTATTGTATGATTCCACTTATATGAAATATTCATAATAGGCAAACTAGAGACAGGACGTAAACTAGCAATGACTTCTACTAGGGGAAGAAAGTGGATTATGGTCACTGATTATTGATAAGCCTGGAGTTTCTTTTATGAAAGATGGAAATGTTCTAACATTGGATTGTGATGACAGCTGAAGAAATGCTTTGAATATGTTTAAAAATTGAACAGCACACTTTGAATGAGGGAATTCTATGGCATGCAAGTTACATCAAAAAGCTCTTGGAAAGGAGAATCTCCACATTCTTATCTCACAGCTTCGTGTCTGAGGGTGCTAACTGGTCAGCGCTTTTCGGGGGTTCACCCTTATTTCTTATTGTCCCTGCTCCTCCTTGCCTCTTCCTGCGGCTCTTCTGCAAGTGAGCACTTGAGAACACCTTGCCACACCCTGGGGTGGGGAGAGGAGATGATAATATCTGCTTAGTTCTTGTTTAAAAGAGATTTGCTCCTGTAAATCTCCATGTCTCAGAGGATTATCTTCAAACTTATAGCAGAAAGGAGATCTGAGTGAAGTTAGTGTCCCTAAAAGATGGTGTCGACATTCTCTCGATATAACTTTCTTTAGGAATTTTCACAGCACAGTGCCAGCTATTTCTGTTTTTTCCTTTTACCATCTGCTAAAAACCATAGGATAAATCCCTCATTATCCTAAAAGAGCTCTTGCTGAAAACCTTCATTCTCATGACTTATCCTCCCCCCAAATATATATAATAACTGGGATTGCCAGTGAGTTGGAAGTAGGAAGAGGAAACTGGGGTCCCTAGCCGTACCAGGGAAGTTGTGAAACTGAGCAGCATTTGTACTGATAAGGAGGCGTGAACAGCCAGTGCCTACTTCTTCCCTGTGTGTTGTGGTCAGTTTGATAAAGACAGCTTAGAGTCATCTTGAGCTTTAGGGCTGCTGGTTAAATTCAACTATTTCTTCAAATTGTACTTGGACATTTGGAAAGAGCAAGTTGGGACCTTCTGAGGATTTATTCTACCCTTTTAATTTTAAGTGGAACAAAATAAAATGAAATCCTCTGGCCAATCATAGACTGATGGTGTCCATAGAATAGGAAGCTGACCACTAGCTAATCTTCCAGGGCAAACATCCCAGAACCAGTGGACACATCCGCTTAGAATTAGAGTACCAAATGAAGGCCCTGGAAAGGGGGCAAAGGGGCATTAATTTTAATAAAAACACAAAATCATTTCCCATGATTTTTAGCTTTTCAGTGATGTAAAAGAAATGGGAGGGAGGGGTATTTTAAAAGAAATTGTATAGTCTGTGTTAAAGTAAAAGGTCTCATCAAATTTATACTCATGGTCTACTCAAGATGACTGATCTGTACAGAAAACGAGTGGTATAGGAAAGAAATGATACATCACATGAGTCTTGTGACATAACCTGTTATTTCCTCTCACAGAGGTTATATCCATCCCTTCTGAACAAAGGGCGCAAAACACTGGTACTTGTCTGAAAGTCATCCTAAATGTTTATGGTCCTCAAACCTTATTAACCGACTTTATTATTCAGAGTAGTCTTTGGCATGCAGGAAACATGGGTAGAAAGTACAGACGATTTTCAGCATCTACCTTCCCTCCCACTCCACCCTGTATCTAACTGCCTTAATAGTTACATTTGCCATAATATTCATGCACTTATTAACACGTTACTATGAGTCAAGGTCTATGCCTTGTGTTAGGGTTTAGTCTTTGTGTTGTATAATTGTATAAGCTTTGAAAAGACCATAATGCAATATTTCCAGCATTGAAATTTAACCCACGATAGTTTCATTTTCCGAAAAATCCTCCCTGTCCCACCTATTCATTCACCTTTTCTTCCGATGACCTAGCAGCAACATCTGTATAGTTTCAGCTTTTCCAGAATGTCGTATAGTTGACTTACATACTAAGTAATCTGTCTAGATTGGTTCCTTTCACTTATCAGTATGCACATAAGTTTCCACCACATCTTTCCTTGGCTTGACAGCTGATTTTATTTATGAATACTACTCCATTGAATAAGGTTCCACCATTTACCCATTCCTACTGAAGAATATCTTGACAGCTTCCAATTTTTGACAATTAAAATGAAGCTGTTACAAATATTTGTGTGCAAGTTTTTGTGTGAGCGTAAGTTTTCAGCTCATTTGGATAATACATACCAAGCAGTGTGACTGTTGGACTGTATGATAAATATCCATTTATTTTTGTAAGAAACTACCCAATTGTCTTCCATGTGGCTGTACCATTTTGCATTCTCACTAGCGATGAATGAAGGAATCTGCTTCTCTGCATTCTGTCAGCTTTTGGAGCCATCAGTGTCTTGGATTTTAGCCATTTGCATAGTTGTATAATGGTGTCTTATTTGTTGTTTAATCTGCAATTTCTTAATGACATAAGGTATTGTGTATTTTCTCATATGCTTTTTGCATGTGTATTTTCTCTGATATTTTCACTCACTTTCCAATTAGGTTATTTGGTTTCCTATTAAGTTTTAAAGGTTTATTTACATACAAGTCCTTTATCAGATACGTTTTCAACAAATATTTGGCTTCAATCTATGGCCTATTATAGGAAGGCTTTCTGGACCTTGTCTTGGTCTGGAGAAGTCCACATTTGTAATCCCAGGAAAAGTTACTGGAATTCTAGTGAGTTAATTCCAACCTGCCACTTCCAGTGCAACCCATGGCTCAAATAAAGACACAAATACGTATCTATAATGGTGGGAAGCCAAGGTGGTCCTAAATCCAGTTAGAAAAGTGGTTAACCAGAACAAAACCTTGACCCAGGGCCTAACTCAGGTTTTATTAATTCGTGAAGAGGGGAGTGGATCAGGGATGAGTGACTGAGAGAAAGGTGGGAAGTATGTGAGTGCTGTAAGCTGGGCTACTAGGAGGCCTGAGAGCACCTCTGCAATATGCAGAGAGAGAGATCTACAGGAAGAGTAATCTGCATATCACAGGTTGAATGAGTACCTCATGTTCAGGGTTTGGTGCTTCAGCTTTCATGTCTACTCCTCATGCCCTGAGATATCATGGCCTCTTTCTCAACACTCAATCCCAGTCATCCATGTCATCAGTTGACCTTTGTCATACGTACTTCTTGGGAGCTAATGGTGGGGCATCACTGACCTGTCACATTGCTTCAAAGGCTGCACATCAGCACCTCAGCTAGACCCACTTGCACTGCGTAAAGCTAGCTGAGGGGACAAAGAAATATCCCAGCCAGCTCTGTATATATTAATACATGGAAATGGGACCAGGTTTAGCCAAAACGGAGACAAATGCTCCTCTTTCAAGGACAGCCATCCTGGTGGTCCTCTATAGCTTATCTTTTCATTTTCTTTTTATTCATCTCTTTTCTAGTAGTGGAAGTTATTAATTTTAATGAAGTTCAATTTATTATTTTTTCTTCCGTGAGTGTGCTACTCATGTTGCATCCAGAAACTCCTGACATTCCTGAGGCCATTCGGCTTTATCCTATGTTACTGATCTGGTGCATGCTGCCCCAAAGGACGTGTGCTGGAAACTTCACCCCCAACACAACAGTGTGGAGAGATGGGCCTTTCAGGAAGTGATTAAGCAGAGCCCTTTTGAATGAACAATGTTGTTGTCATGAGTTTATCATAAAAATGAACTTTGCCTTCCCTGCCCTCTCTGGGCACCTGCAGGCAGATGATCAGCAAGAAAGCCCTCCCCAGATGCCACCCTCTGCTGTGAATTTCCGTGTCCAGAACTGTGAACCACACATTTCTGTTCATTATAAATCCCCTAGCCCATGTTATTCTGTGAGAGCAGCACAAATAGAACAAGTCAACTTCATTTTCCAAAGGACTGTGGTCCATTTGTAATTGATTTTAGTGAAAGATATAAGGTCTGTGTGTAGATTTCCTGTTTTGCAGCCCAAGGCCATTTGTTGAAGATGATCCTTTCTTTCTCCATTGTAGCTCCTGTCTCAAAGACCAGCTGACCGTATTTGTAGTCTCAAAGACCACTCCATTTTGTGCCATTAACCTACCTGTCTGTGCTTTTGCCAGTACCACCCTGTCTTCAGTACTGTAGCCTTACAGTAAATTTTGAAGCTGGGTAGTAAGATATATTTGTTAATACCCTGTTGGCTTTTCTGGGTCTTTAAACTTTCTACAGAAACTTTAGAATCAGTTTGCCCATATCTACAGTCTTATGTGCTATGATTTTCACTGGGGCTGCTTTGAACACATAGGTCAAGTTGGAGAGAACCGACATCTTCGTGTTGTCTTCCATCAGTGAGCCAGGGATTGATTTAGAGCTTTGATTTCTTTCAGCAGAGCTTTGTGGGTTTCTTCACTAGGTCTTGTACTTACCTTGTTTAGATTTACACTTAAGTATGTCATATTTTTGGTGACAATGTAAACAGCTTGTTTTTTATTATAATATTTGAATTATTAACTGCTGGTGTAAGGGAAGGAAATTAACTTTTACATTTTAACCTTGCAACCTGCAATCTTCCTGTACTTGCTTATACATTTCAAGAGGGTTTTTTTGGTTGTTTTTTCAATTCTTTAGGATTTTTCACATAGATTGTTGTGTCATTTGTAAATAAAGCAATTTCATTTTTTTCCTTTCTGATCTATAAGCACTTAATTTCTTTGTCTTATTGTCTATCTAGGACTTACAGTATACTGTGGAATGGAAATGATATAAGATATCCTCATTTTGTTCCTGGTCTAAGCGGGGAAAGCTTCAAGTTTCCCCTTATGTGTGATTTAGTTGTAAGTTATTAGTAGATGTTCTCTATAAAGTTGAGGAAACCCTCTTCTATCCCTAGTATGCTCAGAGTTTTATTACAAGTGGGAGTTGGACTTTGTCTAATGGTTTTTCTATATTTATAGATAGGATCATGTAATTTTCTTTTTTAGCCTTCTTTTTTAGCCTTTTGCTGTGATAGATTGTAGTCTCTCAACCTGAAGCAAACACCACTTGGTCATGACGTATAATTTGTTTTTTACATTGTTGTCTTTTGAGGGAGTTTGCATATGTTGAGAAGACTAGTCTACAGGTTGGTGTAATGTCTTTTTCTGTTGCCATGATGCTGGCTATACAGAATGAGCCAGGAATTCTCACTGCTTCTACTTTTTTTGTGTATGGTACCGGGAATCAAACTCAGGATCTTACACTTTCCAGGCATCCTCTTGTGCCACTGAGCTATATCCCATACCCCTGCTTCTACTTTTGCAAGAAACTATAGAGAATCAATATCGTTTCATTTTGAAATGTTTAAGAACACAGTAGTAAATCTCCCTGGGCCTGGTGCTTTCTGCTTCAATTTAGGGACAGACCTATTTAGATCATCTGTTTTTCTTTGTGTGACTTTTGATTGATTGTGCTTTTCATCTAGTTTGTCAAATTTGTAGGCATTGAATTGTTCATAATATGCCTTTATTGTCCTTTTTAATATTCCTGGAATATTGTGATGATGGGCCTTTCATTTCTGGTATTAACATTTTTATGCAAGTAGAAGGTAGGATCCATATTTTTTTTACCTGCATTTTAGTAAATAGCATAGTATTGACATGAAATAGAGTCAATAAATACCAACTGAATGAAAAAATAAGATTAAACAGGGCTCACCTTTAGGCAAGACAAAGGTTTCCTCCAGCCGTAGGAAAGCCTAATCGTGGATGAATGGGTATTTTAGAAATCCATTTTTAAAAATATGTTTTTAGTTTTAACCGACACTTAGTAATTTCATCCATTTGTGAGATTCAGTGTGAATTTCAGTGCATGGAGAGTGTATAATGATTAAATCAGGGTACTGGCGTATCTTAAAATGCACTAAGTTTCTTGAAAAACTGAAAAAAATAATGTTAGTGTACGGAATCAACTTCAAATTTTCTCAACTGGAAATTTATAAGGTCTGATCAAAATATATGGTGAATATTTAAATTTTAAAAATATATAGCCAAGCATGGTGGCACACGCCTGTAATCCCAGCACTCAGGAGGCTGAGACAGAAGGGTCGTAAGAATTTGAGACCAACCTGGGCTACAAAGTGAGCTCAAGTCCAGCCTGAACTGCATAGCGAGACTCTGTCTCAAAAAGGACAAAAATAAAAAAAAGTAAAAATAAAAATATTTATTACAGTAAAAGACACACTGCCATTAACCTGCCTCAAAATTCTCCACTACTTTGAACACACGTACCTCATTATTCTTGCCACTTTCTGAAGCAGTTTTGGAGTCCTCTTTTGTAAGTGTCTTTCCTTGCACTGCTGTGGCTGCCTCAATGTCCTGAATCGATTCAGAACATTTACCTTTCAGAGTCATTTTGATTTAGGGAAGAGCCAGAAGCCGCAGGCTGCCAGAGCCAGAGAATAAGTTAGATGAGGACACAGCACCATGTTTGCATCAGCGGCCTTTCTGGTGGATGTCCCTCGGCAGCACCATTCTCTGTATTCTTTTTTTTTTAAATTTCTTTATTTTATAGAATTCGTTTTTTTAAAATTTCTTTATTTTATAGAGAAAAGAACAAAAACTTAGACAAAAACAAAACAACACAAAAACTATAAAAATTATACACAATTTCAGAACAAGATGAAAGGAAGTCAACAATGGTTGTTGTATTACTTATTGTTACCTTCAAAGTAGTTGCTCAGATTACGAGATATAGGTATGCAAGATTGATGAAACAATTAAACATTAACTGTTCCTTTCAATAAACCAATAGAAATTAGTAGTCCAATTATCCTAGCTCTCTTGTGTATAGATACATATATATTTTTTCCTTTCCTTCTTTCTTTCTTTTCTCCTTTCCCTCACTCCAGTCATTCTTTCCTACTGAGCAGTTCCTTTCCCTTTCACAATATCTATCTTACCTTTCAGATTTTATTTACACTTTCAGGGTCTTACACTAGGGAGACAATATGCTGTTTACACATGCAGATTTGATTTATTTCATTTATAATTATGGTCTCTAGCTGCATCCATTTACCTATAAAATCCTTGAGTTTATCTATCTTTATAGCTGAGTAATACTCCATTGTATAAAAATACTACATCTTTTTTATATACTCCTCAGTTGATGGGAATTTGGGTAGTTTCCAAGATTTTGCTATGACAAATTGTGCTGCTATTGATAGGGCAAGAGAGACTCCCTTTTCTGTTTTTAGCTCCGTGTTAAGAGAAGCCACTTAAAGTCCACTTAAGTTGTAGTTGACCTCCACTGTTCACCCCTTTGCCTTGGTCAGCTCACTTAAAGCAGAGCAGAGTCATAAAATGGGAACAGAACAAATAAGACAGAGTGGGAAGGAGGCTAAAAGTTAAACTGCAATGGTCACTTGGAATTCGGCTGTCTGACCTTCTGGGAGAAGTAAACTTTGTGATAATTCTGTGACATTCTTGTAAGATTCCCAAAAATGAGGTAATGGTTACTATGGAAACCTAAAATGTACTTAAAGTGAAAGAGAGACCCAGATCAGGGCAGACATCTTCTTTGGCTCCTGGTTAGAGACTGTCCATCACCCGGCTTAATAAAACTTTGTTTGTTCCTGCTCTTTTGGTCTCTTGTGAATGCCGTTCTTGATGAACTTGCTTGCCGTATCACCATAAGCATGAGTGCACATATATTGCTGTGGTACGATGTTTTTAATTCTTCTGGGAAAATACCCAGAAGGGGAATGACTGGGTTAAATGGGCCCTCTAATCCTAATTTTTTGAGGATTCTCCAGACTGATTTCCACAGTGGTTGCACCAGTCTACATTGCCACCAACAATGGAGAAGGGTTCCTTTTTCCCAACAGCTCCTCCAGCATTTGTTGTTGGTTGCTTTCTTGATGACAGCCATTCTTACTGCGGTGAGATAAAATCTCAGTGTTGTTTTAATTTGCATCTCACAAGTGACCAATGATGTTGAACATTGTTTCATGTATTTATTTGCCATTTGTATTTCTTCATCTGAGAAGTGTGTATTCACTTCAGATGCCCAGTTTTGGATTGGGTCTTTGATTTTGGAGGTGGTCTGAGTTTTTTCAATTCTTTATATGTTCTAGATATGTCCTTTGTCTGAGGGACAGTTAGCTAAAATGTTTTTCCACTCTGTCTATTGTCTTTTCACTC
>NW_004955417.1:30945059-30973290 GCF_000276665.1 Chinchilla lanigera
TACAACTCAATTACCACAGGAATGAGACTTGCCTTAGTTAGCCATCATGTTATCCTTCCTTCGGGCATATCCCAGGAAAACATCTAGTATTATCCCAGCAGCTTTCCACAGCGACACAGGTCCTGCTATCATTTCCTTTTACACTAATGCTTTTTATTAGACTTCCTCCAGAATCAAACAGTCACATTGGCTCAGTCAGGCTCAAAGTCCCACATAGGTAATACCTTGAAAGATAAACTCGAGACTGTCCTTCTCCACGTTTCCCCCTTTTTGTTTTGCTGCAATCCTTTGAAGCGTTAATGAGAAAGTTGCCATGTGTCTTTCCATTTCCCAGCGTTTTCTACAGCCAACACAGCTAGAACCATGTGACCAGCTGTAAGCCCTTGTCCAGTGCAGTCTAACAGCTTCTCGGCATCATGGGTCAATTTCTTAAGTTGTCTTCAGGTTGGGGGTTGTGCTTTCTGAGTGTTCCTGGTCAGTGTCCAGGAGTGGTGTTGCAGTGACATTGCTCTCATTTCTTCCACCAGAGGATCTAGATAGAATCTCACTCTTTTGTGGCTCATGCCAAAGTTTAATTCTTCTAGCAGTTAACCACATTTTTTCTCCTGAGTCTGTAATGACACAAGCAAATCCTCGACCCCAAGTTTGAAAGATACCTCTTTTCCATTGTCCAGTGTGAATATCTTTCCAAAAGATAGGTTGCCCTATCAGTTCTGGCAGCTCCCCTCCCCGCTTTTTTTTTGTCTTTTTGAGACAGGGTCTCGCTGTGCGGTTCAGGCTGGCCTTGAGCTCACTTTGTAGCCCAGGCTGGTCTTGAACTTGCAATGATCCTCCTGCCTCAGCCTCCCGAGTGCTGGGATTATAGGCATGCACCACCACACCCAGCAGGCAGCCCCTTAATAATGGTGGCTCCCAAATTTTTTTGGCTTCTATAGTAGATGAATCTTTAATAATATCCAAAAAATTTAAAGTGAATAAGGCTTTATGAAATAATTGACTTGGTGAGCTTCTATCCCTGCCTCCTCCTTTTTGTTTTGCTAATGATACAGGAAAATAGAAACTCCCAACCTGAACAATATCTGGAACAAGTTTGTGTTCTCTAAAATCAAAGAATGAATTTTAGGAACAATGGAGGTTAACAGCAGAATACATTTCACTGAGGAAAAGAAAGCTCTGTCCAAGAGAGAGGGCCCGAGTGGGTTGCCAAGGACCTTGCCCTTCCCAGGGACTTTATAGAGCAAAACCATGAGGTGAGGCAGGTCCAAGATAGGAGGAAAATGGGAAATTACAAGGTGGGCATGAGGTAGGACACAAGTATGGTCAGCCAATAAGATTACAAGTATAATTGTTCAGGTAAAATTGAGTAAACTGGGATCAAATGGGGAAGCGAGTCATGTAACAAGCGGGTGTGAATACAAAACAGGGGCTTTTCCTGTAGGAGGTTGAGCTAGTGACTCTTCCTGGCTTTTTCAAGGTGGTTGCTACCTATTTAGAATATCAATCCCTGATGTTCACTCCTAGGGAGCTCACTCCTATGTGGGTGCATTTGTTTAGTCCTTTGTCTTGCAGTCTGGCCCACAGCAAATACATCTCCATTGACAAGGTATCTTGTCTTTCATGTTGGCTACGTTGAGGGCCTGGCCCTGTCTGACTGCCTGTGATATTTCTATTGAATTCAGCTGCCTATAACACTAACATAAATTGAAGAGCAGGGTGTGCCCTTTTCACCATACCTATTCCTGAAGATTGTATGGAACACCAGTACCATGATTAACATCCCAGGAGGCACAGAATTGCTGGAAGGAATGGGATGTATAAGCAGGTTCATTGTCAATATTGATTGCTTTGGGTTTACCTGTAAGAGCAAAACACCCAAAAGAGAAAAGAAAGAAGGGGGAATTACGTATATATGTGTATACAGGATAGCTAACACCGTTGTACTACTGACTTCTATTGCTTTATTGAAAGGAACAGTTAATGATTAATTATTTGATCTATCTTGCATGTCTGTATCTGTTTTCCTGATAAACCACTTTGAAGATATCAATATATAATACAACAACCATTGTTAATTTCCTACCACTTTGTCTGTAATTCAGTATTGCTTGTGTTGTTCTTATGCTATTTTGTAAACAGATGTCTGTTTGTTAATATGTTTTTCTTCTTTTATTTTTAAAATAAATTTTTAAAAAGAGAAAAACACTCTAATAAATGATTTTTAACATGTATAAATTTTTCTCCCCATAGTACAGAGCCCCATATAAAGCCAGAATATGTATCAACAACAATATATACAAATTCAAGTTTCCCCAAAGCAGGAATATGTGTTACATCCATTTGCCACAACTCATTACTTTGTAATCCTCTAGGATTTGTTTCAGGTTGAAAACTAGGATTATCAAGCATTCCACAAGGAACGTGATTTCACAACCCTGTTGAATGGAAGGTTGAGGATTTACGTGAGTTAAAGTATAAAATTGAGTGGCTAAAGAATCTATGAAGAAATAGCAACAAGGTCATCAACTTCATTACTATATTTAACCATGTTGCCAGGAAGATGTGAATGAGAACAAATATGAGTCATGAAAATAGGAAAATCTCTATTACAAATATGAGTTTATAGTTGGCAGAACAATTGATCAAGGTCATTATCATTTCAAAGTAGCTGTTTTTATATGACTAACTGTGAACCATACATAATGCAGGAATCTGGGCAGGACTTGGGAATCCCTTTAAGGACATCACCAAGTAATACTTTACATTAATTTAGGAGAACTATATTATCTCCAGAAAGGCCTTCACTGCAGGAGTGAGATGCCTGCAGCTACAGTCTCCTTGTAGTTAATTGGGATTGGAGCCAAACCTCCTCAGCTGCGGCCTTATCTTGTCCTTTGAAGCGTCACAGCCTCACAGGCCAATGTAAGCCTGAGTGGTGACCAGGGACTCAGAGGTTTACCTCCTAGGAGTCCAATCCACATACCCAGACAAGGTGCCTAAGCTTCAGACAACTCCCAAGTAAACGTGGAAAGCCAATTGGTTAAAATTAAATCTTGCTCAGAGGCACTTTGTAGTGGTCTCCATCAATTCCTCCTTTTTGTTTTTGTAAATGCAGCAGTTGAAACATGAGCAGCACTGTCAGAACAGAAGTAAAAGACACAAGCATGTTAATATAATCAGTCCATTGTAGAATCCAGGACTGGTCTGTTGGCAGCAGACTTCACCAAGGGTTTCAAGATTTCTCTATGGCCACATGTTTCGGACACATCCACGGTGGTGTTTTTCTGACCTGTTCATATACAAACAAGCCCTCATCCCCATGTTATTAGCTGTACTAGGTCATTCTATTTTATTTTTATATTTATTTGGACGTCCCTTTTTTGTCAGTTAGCCCTGTCTTATTGTCTGTGATACTTGTAACTAACTTAGCTGTCTATACTATTTTCCTTTAAAGGGCTATTCTAACTGCTGTTAGGGAAGATGGGGCATAGTTTTATCTTAACATCTTCACTTGAAAAAGGTCAATGTAAAGGGAGACTGCAGTCAGGGCCCCCCAGAGAGTTTAAATCGAATTGCCTCAGATATAAGTCCTGTCATAGTTTACCAGTTATAAACTCTCTTTGTGAGGTAGATCCTGGTAGAGGGAATCTAGAATATTTTTTGTTGGTTTTATCTATGTGGTCACTTGGAGTTAGGCAGTCTCTAGGCAAGAATAAACCAATTATTGGAGAATTTAGTATTACTATGGTACTGTTTTATACATCTTATAGTTATACTTTTTTGCTGCATGTTCAAGACCAAGTTAAAGTGAGACCTGTATTAATTAAAATTTACTTCTTGCTACCTATCAAGGTCAGTTAAATCTCCTCAGGATTCACCTTGGAACCACATACAGTGCCTCTCAGTACTTCTGTCAGTGTCAGCCATCTGGATAGTCATGGCCATTGCTTGACCAATTTGCTTTTGTGAAAGCTTGGGAGACTTTTTCGCAGGGTGACTCTCCTTAGGCACACTATACACAGAATCTCCTTCCTGTGGTCCCATAATCTCCTTGATCAGAAGATCAGGGACTCAACCAAGTTATATAATGTTGCAGCAGAGGTTCTCTTATATCCTGGGTACTGGTTGACCTTGGAGGGCTTTGGCCAAAATATTGGTGTCCTCTTAGCCCAATTTATCTCTCTAATTTTTGTCACCAAACCTCAGTTGTTAAACATCCAGAAGAGAAGGTTAATGTCATTACATTGTAATGGAAGCGGTGAACTTAATTATTAAAATTTTATCTGAGTATTAAGCACCTTGAAATGTAAAGTACTGTCAGAGTACTATTATTTCTTACCAATCATGGATGTTCTGGTAGTTGAATCCCTGAAGAATGTTAACAGACAACAGTTATATAGTTTTACAAAGAAAATTTGAAATCAAAAGCCATACATAGTATTGTAACATAACAGTTATGATGACATTTTTGAAATACATTTAAATGTGTAACATTTAAACATTTAAATATATTTTAAAAACACATTTAAATCACACTAAAATATTAGAATAGAATAGCTCTTTTAGTTCATCATCCTTACCTAATACATAAGAAGCTTTTATCTAATTTGTTGTCCTTTAATAGGATGTCATTGAAGAAATTTGCAATGTTGTCTGGGCTGTTTAATATCTAAGCATCTCTGAATGTAGTGGCATATGCATAGCATATACATCATATAAGTTTTTATTAAAAAATTATCAGTTGAATGATAACCTTATGTTGGCCTGACATGAACCTCTTATTATAAATATCAGGAGCACAAGAGGAAAGCAGATGTATGAATTTGAAAGGAAATGTCTATCACTATATAAACAATCCCAGTTTTACATTTTAGAATACTGTACATTTGGAAGACATGAATACATTTAATACACCATGAAATTAGCAATAACAAAATGTCATTATTCTGTTTTCTTAATTTAGCTCATTGTAACCCTGATGAAACAGTCCCAGAGACTGGACTTACCTACCTGTGGACTCTTCTCCAATCCACTGAGCACTGAATTAATTTTCTTTCTGAAGTCTCGAAGACTACTTTTGTTCTCAGGTCCCTGTTCAGGCACCGATATGTTAGTATATAGTCAGCTTCTGTCTGGGTGACAGGTCCCGAGAACGAGGTGCCCATGGATGAAAAGAAACACAAGGGAGAGACAGTCATGGGATCAGGGGGCTGCAGCCTCTGGGACTGAAGCCTCCATTACCATCCTCCTTAGCCTTTTATTGGGATACAAACAAAAAGCAGCAACAGGGCAAATGGGAGGAATAATTAACAGGACTGGCCAGGACAATACAACTCAATTACCACAGGAATGAGACTTGCCTTAGTTAGCCATAATACATTAAAAGATAAACTGAAGTATGTCCTTCTCCACGTAAGATATCTCTCTTTTCATTATCACTAGCTGTAATTCTGCCTTCAAGACCTGAAGTCCTATCCTCTCCTTCATTCAACCTGTTGCATATACTGTCAATGGAGGTTTTAATCTCTTAGATTTGTTTGGATCTATTTCATGGATTCTGTTTCTTTTCTGTGCTGGGTATTATTTGTTTCCATCATTTTTATAAGCTCATCTATTCTTTTATCTGTGTCTTCTCTGATATGTTTTATTTTAAGCATCATTTCTTCCTGTACCTGAGAAATTCTTTTCTCCATAGCCTTTTCCACTTGTTTTTTCACTATTGCTGCTATCATTTCAGAAAAGTCTAGTGTTTGATTTTTAATTTCATCTATCTCCTTGAGTCCTGGGCTTCTCCTCGGTGGGCTGGGGGTCTGGGGTTGCATTTTGCTTCTGTGTCTTTTCATTTTCTATTTTCTCTCTTATATTTTGTTCTCTATGCTGATAGTTGCCAATTTCTTGTGACATATAGCTTTATCACCAGTATTGAGGTTTCCTTAGAAGTTGTCTGTTCTTCAGGGATGTCTTCTAGGTGTAGGTGGTTTCTTACAGCTATCCCAAAGCCTTAGCTTCCCAGTTTGTAAAGGATGCAAGACTACTATTTGGCTCAGCTCCCAATCCTTTGGTACTGGGCTGTGGTGGCGAGTATGACCTCATGCTGTCACGGTGTTATACAGGGGAGAAAAACTGTTTATAACATGTATGACATCCTGGCTAAAGTAGCACAGTTAGTGATAACAATAGTTTCAAGTGCAGCTTAACCACTGATAAACTGTGGTGACCATTAGCCTGTTACCTCTGACCACAGGAGTAAATTCTAAAACTATGTAACAAAATCAGACGTATATTGTGTGCTTGTATGCAGTGATTAT
Source organism: Chinchilla lanigera (assembly GCF_000276665.1). Taxonomy (NCBI): domain Eukaryota; kingdom Metazoa; phylum Chordata; class Mammalia; order Rodentia; family Chinchillidae; genus Chinchilla; species Chinchilla lanigera. The sequence continues at coordinate 30,951,365 of NW_004955417.1, forward strand.
CCCCTTATCCAGGTGATTTTACCCTTCTGTTGGGACCAGGGGGTTAAGATGGTTAGGGGATGGGATAAAGTGATGAGTGAGATCAAATATAGTAGAATCAGGGCTGGAGATTAAAGGATGATAACCTAAGTTTTGGGAAGCTAGAGGACACAGGAGAGAAACAATAAAATAGAATTCAGAGGAGTAGTCAGGAAGGGTAGAGACAATGTTTAGTCCCTTGAAAGTTTAAATTCAGTAAGTAGTTGAGGAATGAGAGAAAGTGGGTCTATAGAAGAGAATGGAAAAAAAAAGGTGAGAAACCTAAACATTGGAAAAAAGAAGGGAGAAAGAGAAAATGAACAGGAGAGAAGAAAGAAAAAGGAGATGAGAGAAAGAGACAAGAGGCCCACAGGAAAACAAAAAACCCAAATGCAAAAATAACTACTGAATACAGAAGGAAACAAGATGACATCCAACCAGACAGAAGAGGGATAACCAATCAGACAACCACGGGAGAATGAAAGTAGTAAAATACCTCTGGTGTTTACAATTCTGTGATAGTGTCCACATTTAATCCCAGAAATGTGTTGGGTATGGAGCTGACCTTGGTCTATGTACTTGGGGCTGGGACTGGACTCTGGTGCTGGAGTTTTCCAGAGTCCAACTGCTGGCTCCTCACTGCTGCCCCAGACACTTCCATGCTGCTGGTCTCACCAGTTACTCTGCCCTCCAAAGGCGTGTATGCCAAGCACCTGGGACCAGGCTGTGGTCCTGTGTCTGAGGTCTTGGGGTTCCTGTCAGTCTACTCGACAAAATCATATGTCTTTACACTCCTTTCAAAGACCCCACTGTCCCTGAGACAATGGAGGTAGCACAGAATGCAGACTCACTCTCCTCTTGCAAGGCCTGTGTCCCAGACAGAATGGGGGAAACAGAGTGCGGATCCGCTCTCCTATAGCAGGCCCCGCGTCCAAATCCTCTCTGTATTTTTGGTCACACCTCATTAGGACACTCATGAAAGTGGGCTTCCAAAAATGCTTCAGAAAGTTGCAAGAACGATGGGATAAGTGAGTTTCAGGGCAGGAGCAGTTTTGTGAGAGGGGGTTCACTGAGATATGCCTTTTATTATAATGGATATTTAAGTTTAACATTCATGGTATATTTCCCTCAGCCCAGTATTCCTCCTACTAGATGCCTGGAGGTAAAGAGATACTAACTCATTTCAGGAAAAGGGTGAATGTGATTTTAAGAACTGGTTTACAAAGAAAACTAGAGTTCTTAAAAATTTTTCATTATAAAATTAGTATCCTGAGAACTTTTTTTCCCCTTCCTGGATCTTTTGAATAAAACCCAGTTTTTTTTCACATTTCTTTGCTGTGTAGAATCTTCCTCCTGAAATCCAAGGTTTTCTGGGAATCAGCTATTCAAATCCACATATGTGAGTCTGCAAGGCCGTAACGATGTCCTGTAAGAGTCTAAAACAGGGTTTTCTAGTCCCACTTGACCTTTAGAACAAAAAGTGGCTTCTTTTAAAATAGGTTCCACAGTGAAATGAAGCTTGGAATACTTTATGTAAGGCTCATTTCTGTTATAAAGATTGCAATGAACATAATATAACATGTGAAAGTCTTTAAAATTCTGTAATTAAAAAAACCCAGATTTTACTTAATTGTCTATAGAACCCTTCCCTGACTTATTATTTTCCTTTGACATCTATAACTGTCCCATAAAATATACTTTGAGACATAATCTATTAAAATCATTTCAAAGAAACCAATTTTGAAATAAACTTTTGGAATCAGGACAGTCAGACCTGAGCTCATGAGTAACTTTGTAACTGATTCTCTTTTGTGTTGTGTGAGGGATTCTGGAGGGGAGGGACAGGTAAGACACAAGCAGTCTGCAATGGGTGATGCAGAGGTCCCACTTCTCCTTTGTTAATGGTGTTTAAGTATGTCCAGGTCAATAGGAAGAAGAAGATTATGAGAATGTTATAGAGCTTTGATAGTAAACCATAAAGATTAATAGATCTCACTTGTGCATTGCTTTGCATTCACCTTAAATATTCTATATTTAATATAATATACATGTATATGATATTACATTGATATTTTGCTTCATCTGATCTAAGGATAACAGTGGAAAGGATTTCATTTCATTTTTGTTATCCACAGTTTGTAAGAGTTGGTGTATAATACTGGTGTTACTACCAACTTTGGTAAATGTAGTCAGCATATTATTGACACACAATTAAAGCAAATAAAGTTCAACTTCAATACTTTGCTATCAGTGAAAGGATTGAGTTACATCTTGTTAAAATGAAAACCTCTTTACGTGCTAATATAGCTGTCATTCTGAACCATTTATTTTTCAGAATGATGCCTTGGGAGAACTCATCACAGATTTAATATAAACAGTCCAAAGAAATAAAAGACACATTTAGCATACCTCATATGAGACAAGTCACATTTAGCAGTGCTTTAGGAGACAGATAACCTATTTTAAGATGTTAACTGGAGTGGAGCACATTAGAATCACAAGGGTATCCGCTATAAGAAGAAATGGGAACACTGTGTTTTAGAGGGACTTGAACTAGAGTGAGTAGAATGGCCGATATGTTAAACATATATTGACTGATGTTGGAAATAGTAAGACACTTGAAATTGGATTATTTATCTTGGTTTACATTGTCTTGATGGCTTGGAAGTGTCACAGACTCCTCAAATAACTAATAAAAGTTGGAATTACTTTCCATAAAAATTAAAAGTGGTATTTTGGTGCCCAGACTGTGAATCAGTGTAATTCTTCAGAGAAATAACTGCATTAGGGGGAAAATAGAAGCAAATAAAAATGAAGGTGAATCACGGCGTGAGCCAAGTAATTGGGTGAAATGAACTCTCAAGGTCCCTTAAAACCTTATTAACTCTTAATATAGTGTAATGTAAACCACATGTACTCGAATTAGATAGTGCTTGACTCTTGCTTCTGGAAGTGAGTTGTATGAAGGCCATTTATTTCATTTCTTGTATCAATTTTCTAATCAATGAGATAAGATGAAAAATAAAATAATTTTGAAAAACTACTGAATATACAGTGCCTAGAAAAGATCTAAAGGCACCTAGGTGAGAGAAACACAAAAAAAAAAAAAAAAAACAGGTCTCTTCTAAAGGATCAAGAATCAGAATGGCATCAGACTTCTGAGCAGCAACAGCAGAAAATGAAAGAAAGTAATTGGCCTTTTATATGCACGGAGTGAGCATATTTTCAAGCAAGAGGTTCATTTCAGCCATCATTGAAACCAAGATCAGCAGCTGGTATTAAAGAAAAGCGAGGGAATGGTCTAAAATATAAAAAGATTAGCAAGGAGAGCAGCAAAAGAGCAATGCCAGAGTAGGGGATAGGAAGGTAGAAAGGAAAGTCAGTGTTCACACAGAAGATGAAGGGCATGGGAGAGCAGAGATGAAAGAGAAGAGAAACCACCGGTGCCCTGTACATTGCAAAGTTGAGCTACCTTGAAGTGAACAATCACATTAGGCCTCATGTAAGAAGACAACTTGGAAATCACTTCTGAGCCATTCTCTTTACTTCACCATTATAGATCCGAACAAGTATCTAAGTAACAGGATCACATGATATACTGAGTGATGTAAGTCTTGATTCAAATGAAGGGCTCGTATTTTCAGACTTACCTGTGAGAAGTAGAACTTGTTGATCCGAAATCCATTGTCTCCCAAGTGATCACGTACAGAACTTAGAGGATCTGTAAACTCAGGTGGGAAAAGACGCTTTATTTTTAATAACTACAGCAACAATGAACCCACTGGTAAAGAAATTAGGATAATAATCCAGTTCACAGAAGCTTCCAAAATTAAACAGCCAGGCTGTTATGGTTTGTGTCTGGATGTCCCTGCAAAGCCTCATGCAGTCATGGGGGGGTGCTTTTACAGTTTATGATTGATCTGTGATCCAATGCTGGGATTATGGGTGTGAGTGCCACATCTACCCTGGGGCAGATAGTTTGTGTACAGTGTAAGGCAAGGAAAGAGGCTGCTTGCCGCCACTCCTCCCTTTTTGCTCTTGTTGCTTTTGCTGTTTTCCACCATCATGAACTGTTGCCCTGGGCCATGTGCCACCCTGCCTTGGAGCAAGCCGAGTATGGACTGAAACCTCCACAGTCTGTGAGCTAAGTAAACCTTTCCTTCCTTAATTTTGGGCATTGGGTATTTTGTCTCAGAAAACGAGAGAAAAGTAACCAAGACACAGCATTAACCTAAACAAGGAAGTGAAAGACCCCTGTAATGAAAATTATGATACTTGACAAAAGAGGAAGAAGAGGACGTCAGAAAATGGAAAGACGTCCCCTGTTCCTGCGTAGGCAGAGCCAGCATTGTCAAAATGGTCATACCGCCAAAAACTATACGTAGACTTAATGCAGTCTCAGTCATAATACCAACCGCATTCTTCACAGAACTAGAAAAAACAACCCTAGAACTTAGATGGAATCAGAAGAGACCCAAAACAGCAGAAGCGGTGCTGAGCAACGAAAGTAGACCAGGAGGCATCCCAATCCTGGGCTGAAGGTGTGAAAGCAGCGTTGCCCTTGTGGAAAAGCCGACATACTTATCAGTGGGAGAGAATTTAGGATACAGAAACAACCTCAGGCACCTTCAGCTGCCTCATCTTTGACAAAGGAGCAAAAAATACACACTGGAGGAAAGATAGCCTCTGTAATAAATGGAGCAGGGAAAGCTGGCTATCCATGTGCAAGGGAATGGATCTAGACCTACACCTCTCTGCACTAAAATAAGATTCATCAAAGATCTGGATATGAAAACAGGAATTCTGAATCTGCTGGAAAATAAGGATAGCTCTGGAAGCCTAGGCATGAGCAAGGATTTTCTCAGTAGAACCTCAATTACACAAGAAATAACATCAAAAGTCAACGGATAGGATTACATCAAATCTTGAAACTTCTGTACAGAAAAGGAAACAGCCAACCATGAAAAAACAACCTAAGGAATAGGAAACATTTTGTCCACCACTCCTCAGACGGAGACTAATTTCTAGAGTATATAAAGAAATTTTAAAAATTAGACTCCCCCAAAGAAAGAGATCCAGTAAAAACAGAGGCACTGAAATTAATAGGCACTTCTCTGAAGAAATACAAATGGTCAACAGATACACGAAGAAGTGTGAGGCATCTTTGAACATCAGATAGACGCAAAGCAAAAGAATACCAAGATTCTATACTACTCCGCTAATCTTGGCTATCATTAAGAATTCAAAAAACAACAAATACTACAATGCTATGGGGGAAAAAACCTTTCCACATTGTTGGTGGGAATGTAAACTAGTAGAAGCACTGTGGAAATCAATGTGGAGCTCCTTTGGAAAACTAAAACTAGAAATTCCATTCAACCCAGCTATACTTCTTCTAGGTGTCTTCCTAAAAGAGTTAAAGACATCATATGACAGTGACACATGCATACCCGTGTTTATCACAGCACAATTCATAACAGCTAAATCTTAGAGTGGTACATAATGCCCATGAACAGATGAGTGGATAAGGGCCAGGCATGGTGCCACAATCCTGCATTCCAGCACTCAGGAGACTGAGGCAGGAGGGTCACTGTGAGTTGAAAGTCAGCCTGGGCTACAAAGTGAGTTCAAGCCAGCATGAACTGCACAGTGAGACCCTGTCTCAAAAAGACAAAAGCAAAAAACATAACAAAGCAGATGAATGGCTAAAGAAAATGTGGCATATATGCACAGTGGGGTACCACTCTGCCATAAAGAAGGGTAAATCTGGGTCATTTGTAGGAAAGCGCGTGTGTTCTGAGAGCGGAACATCAAGAGAAGTAAGTCAGACACAGGAGACTGAACGTCACATGGCCTATCTTATACGAGAAAACGAAGTGTAAATAGTTGAAAGACCAAAGAAAAGATGACGGGAAACAGGGAGGCAGACTGTGGAAAGGGGGCAGGGCCTGGGATAGGAGGCCGAGGCGGGGAACAAAGAGGGCAGTGAAAAGGATCAGGGTGCGATGTGAACCTCACCGGTTCCTCATGGGGGCCGTGTTTATTATGGGCCACAAACACTTTAATAAAAATAACATAGAAACCAGCACTGCCGCTTATGGGTATAAGCAGTAAACCGTAGTCCTATTAGTAATGTCTGAGGTTGAGTCATGGATACTAGGTGCATATATTTTCACGCCATATTATAATTTCTGAAGATGTCTCAAAGTCTCATGAATGCTTATTCTCTGGAATATAATAATTATCAGGCTAGCTCCTGTTGATGTTATCAAATGTGTCAGAAAAGAAATGTTTCTATTATTATATCACAATTTTGAAATATTTGGTAACTATTATAATGTAATTGGTTTCCTTTGTACTTTTATGTATGTTGCTTTACACATTTAAAAACATTTTTGTAAGAAATATTTCATAGGTTTCTCTAGCCTCTAAAAGGGTTCACAAAACAAAAATTTAAGATTCCTAATTAAAGAAGACTCAGACTATCAGTGATATAGTGAATATTTTCATGTAAATTAAGGGGTTGTTGTTTCATAAGCAATCCATGATCATTTGAACAGGACACTTAGAAACATCAAATAGTATAGAAGTGAGTAGGACTCTGCTATCATTTACATATGCCATTGCTGAGTTCATTCTTGGGTGTGTATCCTTCCTGGCAATTTCTGTGTAAATTTTAAATATCTCTTATTAAATAAATCTTAGTATGCACGTATGTAAACAGAGTCACAACATGCATAACATTCTACAACATAGCTTTTAAACTTAGCAATATCTTCATATCATTACATGTAGATTTACATTATTTTTTAAATTGTGGCATAATATTTCGTAATGTCAGTAGAATTATGCAACTGATCTATTAATGCCTGCAATCCAGCCATGGCGAACCCTTTGGAGCTTTCAACGATAGCAGATAGCCCTCTGCTGAAATGTGCCGTAGGTTCGCCATCACTGCTAGTCTAGTCGTGACTATTTAGATATTTTTTTGAAAATTCAGTGAGCAATCTTATTTACAAAGATGATATTAAAAATATTTTAAAAGCTTTATTGATAATGCCCAGTAAAAATGGATGCCAACCTAAGTGCTGGACAGAGAGTGCCCTGGCAGGCCAAGCACTGATGCTTCAGTTGTTGTGTCATAGAAAAGCTGACACGGAGGGCCAGGTAGCTGGCTCCGTGGGTGAGAAGTGCAGGAGTTCGTGCAGGAACTGTGACCAGCTGACACAGGAGTGTTTCACCAGCAGCATAGCTGTAACTTTACCTATGGCTAAAGTCAACTCTTTCTGGACATAATTTTGAACATTTTTTAATTTATCAAGTGCCATTGCTAGTTCAGTAGCAATGATGTTATGCTTGGATAAATAATGTCAGATTGCCCTTCAGAAACGATCCCAAGTCTCCCAAAAAACCTTCTTCCACTAGATTATGTTTTTGTATTTGCCTCTTTGTGCAATGCTTGGTATTATTACACTTTAATCTTGCTTAGCACATTTATAGAAATTCACAGGCTCTTTTATTTTGCACTTGTAGAATTACGAGTGAGGCTGAGTATTCTCACAATTTTGTGTAATGAGGGTTTCTTTTTCTGAAGCCAACTTGGAGTGCTTTGTTGGTTGTGCTACTGAGCTTTCATTATTTGCTTTTTATGGATCTTTAAGAGGTTTAAAAGTATGTGTTGAAAACATTAGTCTTTTGTCTACTGTATTTGTCGTGTTCATTTTTTCCAGGTTGAATCTTTTGCATTATTGGTTTTTAAATACACAGAAAACTCTCATTTCTATGAAGTCAAAATTATCATTCTTTTCCTTTGCAATTGTATGTCTTGTGTCAGTTTTAAAGGGCCTTTTCTATTCCAAATTTATTAAAAACATTCATCCAAGTCCTCTTTAAACTACATTTATGGTTTCAGTTCAGACTTTTTTATCCATCTGGAATTTATTTCAGTATAATGAGAGAGGTAGAAATCTAGCTTAATTATTTTCCAGATGGCTAGCCAGTCATCAAAACACTATTTATTGACTAATCAGTCTTTCCTCCATAGATATCCTAGATTCCCAAATGTTCTTGCATCCATTTTTAGATTTTTCTGATATGTGCCTTTTATCTTTCCATCTTTCTTCCAGAATCTTACTTTAAGTACTTTATAGTATGTTTCAGTATTTGACAGAACTGTCTATGTTGTAATTCTTTGCTTTCAGATTTTCTTCAGTAATCTGATGTATCCAGTCATCAGCCAATAAAATTTAAAATTACTTTTTCCTATTTCATGAGACCACTTTGCTAATTGGAGTCACAGTGAATTTATGATGTCATTTCAAACTTGAGTGTTAGAAAACAAAATGCTATGCCTGTCTATATATTTCGATCTTCAGCAGTATAGAATTGTCTTGTTCTTGTAAAGAGTTCACAGTATGGTTTGGATATGGTGGTGCAAACCTATAATCCCAGATACTCTTGAGGCTGAGGCAGGAAGATTGCAAATTCAAGGTCAACTGGGGCATTTTCGGGAGACCCTGTCTCAAAAATAAAAATTAAAAAAGGGCTGGGGATGTAGCTCAGTGCTATATTTGAGGCTCTGTGTTTAATCCCCAATATTGCAAAAAAAAAGTTAATCTCTGATTTTGGTTAGTTGATTTATACTGTAAATTGAAAATTTTCTTTCTGTATAATTCCAACCAAATTATAGGAAAGTCATTGACTTTTTTGGTTTACTTTTTAAACTAGTATACTTACTGAATACTAATGGCTTCCCATTGTTAGCTTTCTTCTTTTGAGAATTTTGGGTAAACAACTACACTATTTTTTTTTTTTTTTTTCTTTTTGAGACAGGGTCTCACTATGCAGTTCAGGCTGGCCTTGAGCTCACTTTGTAGCCCAGACTGGTCTCAAACTCACAACGATCCTCCTGCCTCAGCCTCCTGGGTGCTGGGATTATGGCATGTGCCACCACGCCCGGCCTAACAACTACACTATTTGTCCTCCTCTTTTACAATAGCTGTATCTTTTATTTCATTCTCTTGCTTAATTGCATTTTCCAAAATAGGAAAAAGCACTAAAGTATTAGGGATGGGGAATTTCTGCAGAACAAAATCATATTAAGAATGTTACAAAAAATGAAATGCTAAGATTAGTTCTCTTTGTCCAGGGAAGCCGCTTTTTACATGTTCTTTAGTGTATTTGTATGTGGTCTTTACTGAGTCATTCTTGGTCATATTCTCAAGCTCAGCATACACCTTCTGCCCCATAATTGCTCTAACAATTTTAAAATTAAACACCAGTAGCTGTGGGCTCTGTCAGTAACCAGCGTGGAAGCACGTGCACCATTCTTACAAAATGCGCTTGTCTAGTGTCACTTTCCCATCACTGGACTGTGTGGAAAGGTAAATTCTTCGGCACATGCATGTCTCACGAATGGCATGAATTCTAAGTGAGAGCATTTGACAAGCTCTTACTAAGTTATTTCTTTTCAGATATAGAGAAGTCAGTTGGTATAATCAGTGGAAAATGGAAAAGCCACATACTCTCCCAAATCCAAGGGCTGTTTTTGTTTTATTTATGTACTTACTTGGCCTGCGTTAAATCATGCTCCTACAACAGCAATTTTTCTGGGAAGGTTGCTGTGTATTCCCGTCTCCTGTTCAATGCCGCACGGTGATGAGATTGCTGAAGACACCAGTGGCTTACAGAGATCCCGGCACTTTCAACATTAATTTCTGAAACTCAGGCCTGAGCTTCACAACATCTAAAAACTCAGTCTCCTGGGCCTCAGCGCAGAGGAGCAGTCTGGGAAAGGGACTGAAATGGCTGATCTGCACCCAGGACTGAGCACAGGAGTGGGGGGGACGCACTTCAGGACACCCAGGTGTGCGCTGCGAGCACTTGCATATCTGATGGTGGGTTTCCCGGAGTACAAACAGGCGAGAAAAGACGGAAGGGATGTGCACTAGAACATCCACGTGAAGCCAAGGGCACACTCCTTCCTAGAAAATAGGGAGCTCTGGGCTGCTGCCTTCAGGGGAACCCAAGTAGCTCTTACCTGCATTCACTGTGAGACTGCTTCCCCACTTCTGGGGAAGAACAAAGTTGACTGTTTGCTCATATTTAGTATTTTATTTGTATCTCCACTTAAGATTTAGTCCTTCTCCTTGTGGTTGTCTTTCTAAGTAACTTAAAAAGGGCTCAATTTAGTGTAACCGTGAAGGATCAAGATTGCAGTGAAGGGGATCTTGTAGCCCATTAAAGCAGCTTTTCTAAGAACCAGGAGCCTAAGCCCGGGGCGGGGGGCGGGGATAGAGAGAAGACGGAAGAGAGAAAGGACAGAGCCACTGTCTATATTTTGAGTGTCCACGAGGAAAAGGACAGGTGGTGGGATGAGCGCTGCTGAGACCCCCTTGAGTGGGCTGCCAGATACCTGCGACTGGTCTGCCCTGCAGGGCCTCCTCTGAGAGCTTGAGAACAGCTGAGCAGACCACCGAAACCCCGGCGCTCTGCCCCTGCACCCAAAGCATCACACATTACACCACTGTATCACCCGAACTACTTTTATTTTCAGGAACTGGGACTGTGTTAGAGTTATGAGAGTTTGCTAATTTAAGAAAGAATACTGCATAAATTTTCTCATAAAATTATATATTTAGGAGATTTTAGAAATATATATTATATAATTGAGTTACTTAGTTACCCCTTACTATGAACACAACCTTACTGGTTGGGTAGTAATTCTGAATTTAATAATTTCATGACAAATTATTTTGATATCTGCAGATAAGGAAAAGCAGGCACCAAAATCTTAAGAGAGAGTTACAGAGAAATTTAACCTTGAAAGATTATTCATTAAATTCAATTCATGAGGATTTGTAGAAGGGAAGAAAAGTTGAGAGGGAAAGTCTTTTTAATGCAGATGTATTCTGTAGAGATTCTCAGGAAGTATTCTGTGTATCTGAGGTACACTTTTTGTTCTACAGGAAAAATACTTAAGTAGTCAATTATAGTCATTAACTTATTTAAATGACTGTAATTTCTGAGGCAAAATAAAAATTTTATTCTAGTTATATTGATGAAAATCACTCTCATGTTCTTAGCACCAGGAAACTGTTGACTCTTCAGGGGATTCATCAGGATTCTTTGAGTAGTAAGGAGAAACATAATTTGACTGATTTTTAGGGAAACAAATGATAATTTATTGATACATGTAGCTAAGGATATAAAGGTCCTTCTTGAAGCTAAGGAAGACTGGAACTTACGTTGAGACTCACTGCCACCAAAAACCTGTCCATCTCTCTCTTCTTCTGTGGTCATTGTTTGCATCCTACAAAACATTTTCATCCTCTCGCTTATTTTCAAGGAAGCAAACATTTCAAAAGGAACAGAGAGGAAGGGCTTATGGTTAAGCTCCTTTCTACCCTCCCATTCACAAAGCTGCATAGCTTTTTCCGTGTAAATAGCTAAGGGTCAAGGATTAATCTTCTGAGTCTGAGGAGCCAAGTCAGTTATGTAACCAGACAAGTTCAATAAATGGAACTAGCATAAGGGATGAAAATTGTATCCGGTTTCCCAATTTTTATGAAGTTTCTCTGAGGAGTTGAGAGATAAATCTCCATCTCTAGTGAATCTAGACAAATTGGTGCATAAAACAAGCAAAGGTTTTGCTTTGTAACTTTCAGGAAAATATTGATGATTAGACATATATACACATCCAATTTTAGCCCAGCCCCAAGCCCCATCAGAAGAAATTCAGAAAAGAATGTTCCCAGAAGTCTGACAGTCATTCTTATCCTCCAGGGAAGACTGGAGGAGTTTCTTCAAGGGAAGATGACTGTCACCAAGGAATACAGTACAGATTCTGAAACCGGAAGCTCATCAGGAAATTCTTGTAACTTCCAAGATACCCTCCTGTGAGGCAGAAGGTCAGTAATTTCTCCTCTCCGCAACCCCCCACCCGGTCTTCTGGTCAGTGCTTTGGTCCTCTGTTCTCACATACAAGTTGATAATCAGAATTGCCGGACATTTGAAGGAAGGCTTTCCTTTGGAATATGTTTCTTAGAAGGAAAGTAAAGGAGGATAAAAGAAGATAGATGTTAGGGAACAAACTATGCAGAGAGAAGAAAACTTGACAATCAAGGTCCTCGAGGGATGTGAAGAAAGTATGAACCTGGATAAACAAGAGTTCTTGGAAATTAAAGATATAAAAATAGATGTAAAAATAATAGATGGGTTGGAAGCTTCCATTGAGAAAATCTCCCAGAGAACGGAGCAGAAGCATCAAGTTGGCAGGTAGGAGAGAAATGTCTGAACCTCACATTGACAGGCCAGGAAATCAGAACCAGCCACGCACTGTACGTGGCAGGACGCGCCAGTGAGTTTCCACGTGTACGCACTCGCTCAGCCCTCACAAAGCTTGGGGCTTGGGGACTGTACCGTTTCCATTATCCTGGTGGGAAAACTGCAACACGAAAACATTGAGGCACATCGTTCCTAGGTAGAGAACCTGCCCTTCTCCTTCCCCTCTGCCTCCCCTTCCTCCTCCTCCTTTCTTCCTCCTCCTCCTCCTTCTACTGTTTGGCCCATAAATTCATTCTGCTGCATCCATTTTAATTTCTACTATCACTGGAGCACTGGAATATATATATACATTCTTATACATCATCACATATATGTAAAAATTAAGGAAAAATAAGGTGATTACTAGCTCTCTGGAACATGTAAAGATTACTAGCAAAGGCACAGTAGGCATAGACTTGAATGGTGTGGCTTTGAAGAGTTTAGAAAGTCCTGCTAATATGAACAAAGAGCAGTGATCTAGACACAATTACACCAAGACTACGGTGGGAGGACCGGGGTGGGAAACAGCTGTCTGCACAGCGGGCTGAGGAGAGGAGACTGACATGCTCAGGCCCAGTGTGACGTCATTGGTGGGTCACGCTTACTACTGAGAAAATAACAACCGCATCACAACTATGGATTTTTACAGATTTTGAATTAAATAAAAATATTTCCTAAGAGTATCGTTTTTCATGATAAACTTCTAGAAAAAAATATTTATTTTATGAATATGAAAAATTTCAAAAATAAAATGGTTTCTGTTTTAACTTTTTCTTATGATTAAGATTACTTGGAGTATAAATTAAAGTCCTCTTACACTGAGCTCAATTAAGACTATTTACATGTAGTAATTCATAATTAGAACATATACATAAAAATTTTTTAATTTTGCAGATTACAAAATTTCTTAAAATACCCATTAAAATAGTCTCTCCTTTAGTGTATTCCTATCTGTATAAGCTAGGCCTTACCCCCAATTTAAAATGAAGTTTTAGAGAATGAGAAAAATTTTTAAAAATTGCTCAACATCGCTTAGGAATTTGAGGAGAGTAATAAGATCAGAACATAACATTCCAAATTCTTTATCCTTATGCCACAAAATCATGTTGAATTTTCCCAAATATTTAAAAAATAATAAACAAAAAACCCAAATAATTTGAGACTTTCCGAAAGAAGAGAGAAACAACAATGTTGGCACTATCACAAACTAACTACGAATATTTGACATGGACTCATGGATTCCTGTTAGATATAAAAGCAGAAACATCAACTTTCTCCAAGGCTGTGGCAATCAAACTGAAGTGAAGAGTGTATGGAGAAGTGCAAAGGTCGAATGAGCCATAAGATCAAGTATATTGTCGGTGATTATAGTATGTCTATGAAATCAGTGAAGAGAAGAGAAAGGTAAACAAACACACACACACACACACATACACCTTTATTCCACTTACTTTCCGTCAGTGAAAGTGATTATTTCTGATTTTGATTGGATAGCATCTCAGTTGACTTGTTTTTAGACCAGAATGTTATTTAAATTTAATTTATATGTAGTCCTTCATCCTTAACACAGTATTAATAAAACAGAAACAAGTGACTAGATATAAGGCTGCCTTCAGATTCCTGATCTATAAAATTAGGATAATAATAGTACCATCTAGGAGCATAGGGAAGCTCACATGAAGGAACACATGAAGCAACTCATGGTGCTTCAAGCTGTAAAAGATAAACTCTGATCTCAATGCTTCTGCTTAGCACTCTGTCCTAGTCTGCTATTTTGAAAAGCACCTCAATAGATATATTGATATTTTTAAGTGATGGATTGGAAAGAGAAAATTAAGAAACAAAATGTTCTGCACAATATATTAATGAGAATTTACAAGTGATTTGGAATAAAGTTACAAATTGGTGTTTTGGAAGTCTTAGAGAGAAATTCAGTAGAAGAAAAAGAGAAATATTTACAGATGGAGAGACAGCTCAGTTTAAAACAATCTTCTAAAGATTAATTTCACTTTTCTTGTTTTATGTTGGCATATTCCCCCTCTCCAAATGTTCTGTCCAATAAAGATCAGGCTACTCACCCAGGAGTTTTTTATTAGTGGAGCTTTCAGGAGTGAAAACAGGGCTGAGGACAGAGAAGAAGACAGACTGCCATGGCGGGCCAGTGAATGGGACTGGAGGGAGAGATGGCTAGATCCTGAGGTCTTTCCCACTTCCCCATCATCCGTACGAACTCATGGAAATCTGTGGAGGATTCTGACTTTCCTCCACAGAAGAAAGAGCTGCTTACCATCACAGGCTGGCACATTCGGGCTTCTCAGGATTGACACCAGTAGCTTTTCTTTCCTTCAGCTAAACTAACCTAAAGCATCATAGTTATGACAGATGAGAGGAAGTTGTAAGTAGTTCCCTAAATAGTGACACACAATGAGTAAGTTTGATGGTGTAGGAGGAATGGATGAAATGTTTAGAACGCTAAATGTTCTATAAAGTGTTTCACATGCATTAGCTCATACAACTGTCACAAAATCTCTGAGACCATGAGCCCCTATCATTTTTAATATGAAAAGTAGGCTCAAGCATATGAGATATCTTGCCCGAAAGACCACTACTTTGCAAGCTCATCCAAACCTCAGTAAGAAGGTGTATTGGTCAGCTTTCTGTCACTGTAATAAACACCCGAGACAATCATTTATAAAGAAACAAAGACTACCTTGGTCCACAATTTTAGAAGCTCCAGTTCAAGATCAGGTGGACCCACTGCTTATAGATCTCCAGTGGAGTGCAAGGGCAGGAGCACTAGGTGATCAGACCTGCTCACCTTATGGCTTGGAAGCAAAGCAGAAAAAGAAGAAGGGGCTGGGGTCCCACCTTCCCCTTTGGGGCTGCCCACAGTGACCTGAAGAGCTCCATCTAGGTCCCATTGCTTAAGGGTGTGGCCATCAGAAAACAGCAAGTTTTTAACCATGGACCTTTGGAGATACTTAACACCCAAACTATTACTGGAGAAGAGAAAGTAGAGCAGATCTACTTCAATTTACCCTTCCAGATAGATACATGTTACGGCTAGTATCTAGATAACCCTCAAAGCTTCAAGGTCTCATAGGTGGGGCTTTCAGGAATGACTGGATCATGGGTGTGCAGTACTGGATTAATCCACTGATTGGCTTACCATAGCTCCGGTTGTGGTGACAGATTTACTGAAGCGGGAAGGTCGGCTCTGGGTGTGAGTGACACCACCGACAGTCTTGTAGCTCAGGCGGACTGAAGATGGAGCAAGAAGCTAATGCTGCTTCCTGCTGCTGTGCCATGCACTGGCTCTTCCTCCGCTGCCCCCCTGCTGCCCCCCTCCCTGCTACGCTGCCTCAAACTGTTCCTTCTCTGTGATGCCCCTTTGCCGTGCCGCCCTGCCTGGGAGTCAGCCAACTATGGACCGAAAACTCTACCAACTGCGAGCTAAATAAACCTTTTCCTCTTTAACTTGAGGTGGCGAGTATTTTGTCCCAGCAACAAGAAAGTAACTAAGACAGTACCTTAATACCTTAACGTAACATGCCTAGTATTGCAGCTCTATTTCAAGACTTTAGTGCATGATTTTGGTAATCTGGGATATTATAAAAATTTACCAGAAATGAACATGTATCCTGAAAGAGGTTACCCTCCAGTATGCTTGTTTTACCAATATTTTTCTGAGGAAACGCATTCCACATTCCCAGCCGTATTAGCTCTCTCCATCTGTCTTTTTCCATTATAGTTTTTTTTTTTAAATCCTATTAGTAAACCAGGTCTAAAAGGAGGAAATCTTTAGCCAAAATGACATACACTTTGGTCTGTAAATATATCATTTTATTATCAAATGACTGGTGAGAGAATGGAGTCTAAGTACAATGGGGCAGAAATGTAACGCCATTCAAAAACAAATGCTCTGGGGAAAGTCAAAAGAGACTGGACTTGGGGACTGAACAGTTCAACAGAAGAGACAACTACAGCCCATCGGCTGAGTGTGCAGTGACACGGCTGGCTCGTGCTTCCAACAGTCTGCGCATGAACGCACGCCCAGCATGTGGCTCTGCCTCGGGTCTCTAGAACTTGGTCTTCTTGTAGTGACCCATTGGGAACACAGGAAATCAGCTTTCACTCTAGATTTTTATTTCTGAAGTGTATAATGTTCTCCCACGTCGGTGATATCTGCTCTTATATGCCTAGAGTTGGAAAAGTCAACTTTGCTTTGCTTCTTGCTTTCTAGTCATAAACCAAATGAAAATCTCCTGGTTAAATATGGTGGTGGTAAATCTTTCTTAGCGTTTTTCCTGTTTTGTCAGCCTTCCGTTCAATTGTATATGAGATGATACAGTATTTTACATTAAGTCAATAGGAATTTTCCTTACATCTTGGGTGCATGGAAGGTTCTCTGCACCTGTGCTCTCCTAAGATTTAGTGCCTTTGAGCGTGGGCACTGTACTGCCGAAATCATCATGCCCAAAAATTATGCAGCAGTGGAGCGAAAAACCAAGGATCACTGTGGCAGACCAACAACAACGCAGCGCAAGCACAGTCTGGAGGGAGGAGGGACCGCCGAGAAGCCTTGGCACGTCTGTTAGATTTTATCACTCCAGAACATTCTTCCATGACATTTCATTGATATCATTCTATTTGCCTCACTTCAAATAAAAGCAGATTTTAAAAGCTGATCTAAACAAATCTCAAAATGGAAATCATGGAGCAGTTCAGCTCCTAGTCCTGTCACCCACCTGCGGTGCGGCACCCCCTGGGACCTCAGCACCCATGTGACAGTGGAGGTAACATCAGTGTCTGGACCTCTTAGGGCTGCGTGTGGCAGAAGAGACGTGAGAACATTGCTATCGTTCCTGTCTTCTTTTAAGCAGGATATATCAGTTAAAATGTTTTTAGCTCTAGCTAGGGCCAAGTTAGAATACCTTGAATACACAGAAGTTTGTTTTCTCACTTAACAAGTCTGGGAGTCCTTCTGAAGCTCAACAGTATCAGGTGTTCATTAGTGTTTCTGGGATTCCTTCACTTTCTGTGCCCCACCTCCTACCCACGATCACAGGACTGGGCAGCTATAGCATCTCAGGAGAGGCCCCAGAAGAGAATTCCTTTTCCCAAGGAATTTCTCCTTCCTCTTGTTTTCGTGGACTGGGACTTGGTTGCATGCTCACCTGGGGGCCAGTAAAGAGCCAGATTTCTAAAACTGCAGAGCCTGGGGCTGGAGAGATCACCACCCACAGGAAACCACTGTGTTGCCGGCTGGGCAGCAGTAGAGTGGCTTCAGCAAGGCTCAGGACAGGTGACCCAGGACTTCCTCCCAGACCCCTGATCAAGCTTAATTAACAACCTGAGGCTGAAGTATCACTGCTTGCAGTTCTTGTTATTTGAGTATGTGGCAAAAGGAGGCCAGGACTCATACTTCACAGCTCCTGAACGACAGGTAAAGAATGCATCTGTCCACTGTGGAAGGAGGTTCTCTGATGCTGACAACCCCAGCCCCAGGAATGGGTTGTTCTCTGCCCTGAAGAAGGCAGACAAGGTTTCCAATCCTAATTCCATTCTCTGTGTTCTCCACAGTCTCTCAGCATAAACACAGCTTTTTACCACTGTCAAATGTGAATTACAAAGATAACGGAGAAAAGATGGTTTTCTAGTTATCCACGTGATCTTCCTGTTCTCTCATTTTGGAGTTCTGTCTATAGCTGATCTCCAGGAGAACTGCTTGGCTATAAATTCAGAAGGATACAGGTGTTGGTAAAAATCATGTAAAACAACTGAACAAGAAGACATATCCATTTGGAAATAATATAATTACTTGATTTGAGAACTTCGTTCTTTAATTATTCAAGCAGTCTGCTTTATATAATAAGGAAAATACTTACTCAAAGGAAAAATAATTCATTAGGTTAATTCTTGGGTTTTATATTTATTTTGTTTTCTACTAGGCAAAATTTCAACATCAGCATTCTTCTTTCTCCTCTTCTTCCTGCTGCCCTTAGTATAACACGTTTCCCAGGTTCTGTAAGAACCCTTTGCACCAGTCATCACAGTGGGCAATTACACACCGGTCACGAGAACACCGTATGACCATTTTTCATTTATCCCCACTGATTGTCCCAACTCTGTGTAGCTAACAATATGTTATTCTATGAGTCCAGTGCAAATGTGGGGACCCACTGGAGCTGGTTATTGGTCATGTGTGAGGGCAGGACAGAGCCAGAGTGCCTCAAGCAGTCAAGCTACCTCAGTACTGAAAAAGGCATCTGCCTGGACAATTACAGTCCTTAGTCGCTAGGCAACATTATCTCTCCTGATACTAACTTTGCAGGAGTGTAAAAAAATGGCCCTACTGTTGAAGTCAGTCCTCTTCCCACCAGGTAAGAGGTAACTCCACCTGACCCAGCTCTTGTCTCTTGTCTTTGTTTTTCTCATACCCACCACCCGTTTCTCTCCAGGGTACAAGAGACCAATGAGTTTCCCTACTTTTGGCACCCAAACTGGACACCCAGTGAGAGAAAATAAGTGGGCAGTGGGTACACTTCCCCAGAGCGGGCAACAGAAGTGGGGAAGCGCATTTGTGAGAGCTAGTATTGAGCGCTGGAGTGCATGGTACTGGCACATCAGGTGTAAAGCGTGGGGATGTATGTTCTGTAGGGCTAGAAAATATATAGGCTTCAAAGAAGCCAAAAGAGAAAGGGATATTGAAGTGCAAGTAGCGGCTCAAGACTCCCAGGGTAGGTGTCTCTGGAAGTGTTTGTTGCATGTTTGACTCCTATATTCAATTTTCTGGATGTTGGTTTGGAGGGGTTTTATAACCATAAGGGATTTGGCCCAGAACATTATGTTAAAATCAAGTCTGGAGCCTAAGTGGGACATGGAGGGCGGAGAAATGGCTCCCATAGAGCCTGAGCCCTCTAGCCAGGTCCAATTTTAAGAAGGAAGGAGTGGTGGGGGACAGAAGGGACTTTTCTCCACCAGAAAGGTGTTTCCCCGTGAACTCTATCTCACAACACTCGGTAGAATTGACTGAGCCACAGGTGGCTATCCCGGCCTTTTCAGCTCAGAGAAATTTTGCTGCATCACAGGTTGGAACTTCCACCTCTCAGAGAGTAGAGCCATTTTCTCTGTCCCCCTTGCAATTAGCATTAAAAGAAGCCAGATGGGCAGGGGAGCCCATGGAGGGTTTTCAACATATCTACCCTGTTACTGAAGTTCAAGTCCCTGAAAATCCGGGACAAGTTATATGTTGTTATGAAGCTATACCTTTTAAAACCTTAAAAGAATTAAAACAAGAAGGTGCTACTTACGGTCGTACTGCTTCCTTTACCTTGAGTTTATTGGAAATTCTAGGACAACAGATTATGGCCCCAAACGATTGGAAAGGAATAGCTAAAGCACGTTTAAGCCCAGGAGACTATCTGATGTGGAAAGGAAACTTCCTTGAGTACTGCACTGACCAGGCAGCTCGGAATGCCATTCACAAATAGCCATTACAAAAGATATGCTAACTGGGGAAGGTGCCTTTGCCACCACACACAATCAACTGACCTTTGAACTGCCGGCGTATGAGCACACCAAGATGGCTGCCATGAGGGCTTGGAGGGGGCGTCCTTCTAAGGGAGAGGCAACCCTCCATTTGGCTTCTATTCATAAGGGCCCTGAGGAAGCTTTTCAAAATGTCATTGCATGCTTATTGCAGGCTAGTGAGAAGATTATAAATAACGCAGAAGCTAGCAAATTAGTAGTTCCACAACTAGCTTTTGAAAATGCAAATAAATGGTGCAAAGAGGCTTCAAGAGCCCACACAAGGAGGGCCGCATTGCTGGATATGATTCGCATCTGTGCAGATATTGCCCCACATATGTACAGGGGGCTACTTTGGCCGCAGCTGTTACTCAGGTTATTCACCCACGGCCTGGAGGAAAAGGTAAAAACAAGGCCATTTGTTTTCATTGTGGAAGTAAGGGCACCTTGTCCGGAATTGCTCTGCTACACCTATAAGGGCAGCACAGCCGTTATCTGTAAGTAAACCTCGCAGTCCTTGTACCAAGTGTCAACAAGGGTATCGCTGGAATGATCAGTGTCCATCTAGAACTGCCGGGAAAAGTCGGCTCTTCCTGGGAAACCCCATTGGAGATTGCCTCAGCCCCATCAAATAATGGGGGCCGCCCAGATGGCTGCAGTCGGGACGAGGTGCTGGGGCACTCGGGTATCCGGCGTGCGCTCCCTCCTGTCTCTTCCCCTAGGTGCGGGACGCCAAGGGCACCCATGGTTGGCAGCTGTGTGGTGGGGAACACCCTCCTGCCTCGTTCTCCTCTGCCAGGCTCCTGTCGCACACGAGCGCAGGCTTCGGGCCGGGCCCCTGCAGGCCCAGCTGCCGTGATGTGGGGGTGCAAGTGAACCAGCGATGCGACCCATCCGTACAGTGCATGCTGGGCGGTAGACACCCTGCGCCGGGCCGGGACCAGGAGTCCCAGCTGCCCCCGCGCTCCTTGGCCGCATGCTCTCCCCTGCGTTTGCACTGCCTCACCGGCTGCCTGGAGAGGACCCCGCGAGCACGCAGGGGAGAATGAGGGGGCAGCAAGGAAGGCGTCCCCACCGCCAAGGGCTGGGCGGGAGCTACAAGAGGCTCGAACTGGTGAGGCAGCCCCCCAGCCCGTGCTGCAGAGGCCGGGGCGGCCCCTGCGGCGGGGACGGCTGGAGACCGGAGAGACGCAATAGTCACGGTGCAGGAAACATCGCTGCCGCGTGCAGAGCCAAGCAAAAAGCACTTGCGCTTGCAGGAGAGAAAGGGCTGTCATCACTGCAAGGACAGCAACATCTGCTGGGAGAGTGCATTCGTTTGGTGTATCCAGGGTACAAATAAGGTTTATTTCAAACAGCGCTGCAGAATGTGTCAAAATTCTTACAACCCTTACCAAGTGAAGGATATCACCTGCCAAAGTTGTAAAAGAACTAAATGTTCATACCCAGTAAGATTTTGCCATGTGGACCCCAAACACTCCCACCGTCAAGACCTGTGTGACAGGTGCGGGAGCAGGCGCCCGTGCTGGGATGGCAGCAGTGCTCGGAATCTGGGCAAAAATAGAGTATCCGGTGGTCAGAACAAAAGCGATGGCCCGCACGCACGGAGGCTGGGCACGTCCCCCGTGGCTACAGAGGCAGTGACCACGGAGCCGCTTGTGGGGGGCGCGCAGGCAGTGGAGCCCAGGCCTGAAGATAAAGCAGGACTGTTGGGGCCCTGCCAGCAACTTGCTGGACCCCAAGGCGATGAGATGGAAGCTGCAGCCAGTTACCGCCAGAGCCTGAAGTGTCAGCGCTGCCCTGCCCAGGGCCGTGACTGGGCGCTGCTGCCTCGTGGGAGCCATGCCCTCCCGCCTCCCTGCTCCCAGCCACTCCCACTCCCTGCCCACAGCGTCCTTCCCCCGGCTCACTGCTGCTCTGGTCCAGGTGCTGGAGGACACTGGGGTGCCGGATGGAACCGGGAACAAAGAGGCCAAGGCTCAAGGCAGAGATGGAGGAGGCCGCCCAGGGAGAGGCCGGCAGAAGATTAAAGCTAGGTGGGCCTGGAGAGGGCG
>NW_004955417.1:30973736-30984424 GCF_000276665.1 Chinchilla lanigera
TGGCTTCCTGCAGGACTTCGTGCCCCAGGTGCTGCGCCAGACGTTAAAGCAATCAGCTGCTGCTTAGTACTGACACCTGCCAAGGTGTGTCCAGGTGTGAACGGTCTATTCTAACATAACAGCTCTAGCAAGGAGCTAAGTGGGAGAAGATTCCCTCCCCCATCAACCTGACCCTGCAATTAGAGTCCATCTTACGGATAAATACACATTTTATGTTTTGAGATGTTTAGAGGTAATTAATTTAGCTAGCCAAACCAAAATAAATGACCCTTTTCAAGTACATCCCAACAGTCTTTGTGTGCCTACTCCAAGACATTGATCCTTTTAAGAGGGATCCTAAAAATGTCCTGATAATTAATTTCTTTGAAACTGTACAAAGAATGAAAATCTATTAAAATTTTACAAAAGATAGAAGTACAACGGAAGAAAGACAATTCAATCAGGTAAAGCAAAACAATGACAAAAAAGCTAACTTGGTGTCCAGAATATGTTTGTGTTTTGCTAGAGCATGCTATCTGGCTGTATCATGAATTTAGATCTGGAGAAGTTGGTTCTACCTTTGGGGGAGCTGATGTGCAGTCCCGTGACAGTGTGCCTCAGAGACTGCTCTACAGCACATAGACAAGATGAGGCTAAGCCCAACCTGGGGCCAACCAAAGAAACTGACCCGGTAGGTCCAGGAAATAGTAATCAAAATGAGAATTAAAGATTTAAATAAATGATAAGAGTACATAGAGATAATTGAGCTGAAAATTACCAGTATTCTTAAGACACAATAAAATAGAAAGAACTATATATATATATATATATATATATATATTCATTATAGATTAAGGATTGTATTTTATCCAGATTTTTCTGATAAGAAGTCTCTGCTAATTGACGGCAAAATCTGACTAAATTTGTCTATTTAAATTATAAATTTCTAAAATTGTAATAGAGTTACTATAATTCAATTTGGTCAAAAATATATTTGAGTGCACTCTGATTTTGTAAAGATGTTTGTTCTATGTACTTGTTTACATGTTTGTCATTCAGAGAACAGCTGTTCTCCCTTATTTTGAGCTCAACAATTTTTCTTTTATCATTTGTTCATAATACAATTTGGGTTATGGACTTAAAAGCATACTTTCTCCTGAGTTACCAGCTCATTTAAATGATATCAAAATTAAGATATTTTAACCACAGTCCTTAGGATGAGGAGAAATTATTGGGTAGGACTCCAACTGGTGAATCGAGGAGTGGCCAACCTTTGTTCATTAATAAGGAACCCCCAGTGATCTCCATAGTCTCTCAGGAGACACCCCAGTAATTGGTCATTTGGTCTAAAGAAAGTTTTTCAGTAAAAATTACAGTAAGGTTTTCTCATAAAAGATGCTCTTGGTATAAAACTAAATTTTAACAAAGGTTTCCGCATGTGTATAAGACACAGGAATTCTCTGCTAAAGAACTGAAAAATATTGAAGATAGTCAACAGAGAAATGAAATAAAAGTTCCTTTGAAAAGGGATGCTTTTCTGGCCTGAACTCCTGTGAGTTAAGAATGATTTCTTCCCATGAAAGATATCACAAATAATTTGTAATGTGACAAAAGGATTTATTTAATTTTATTAATTACAGTTTCTGTTCAAAGAACATGTTGCTGCAACTCATTGACTGACTAGGTAACACATAAAAAAGTGGAGGATAAGTCTTGCTCAGAAGGCTGTTGATAGCGATGGGAACATGGATGAACTTAATATCTAAGCAACATTTTCTATTCAGGAAATAGTTCTAAAATGCCTCTGCTAAAATTTCAACCAAAAACCCGTGGATAACTAACCTTCAACCCAAGGCTTCATTTCTGATGAGGAGAGAGTGGAAAATAAACAGCCTGGCCAGCAGCCCCGAGAGGTGTGGTGGCTGCTCGGGTCTGTCCTCGGTGGCCTGCTCGCTGTAATTGGCCTCCTGGGGCTCGGAGCACGCTGCGTGTCTGTCACACTTGTGGAGCTCTCGGCATAAACTTTCCACAGCTGTTCAAGCCTGCTGGCTCTGGCATCTGCTGACACAGCCCTGGAGACAGTGGGGGAGCCTGGCTTCTCCTCCTGGGCTCGCCCAGCGAGGGTCTGCACACCGAAGGGGACAGGAGCAGCTGAGGTCACCCTGGCTACAGCCGCAGCGACCTCGGCGGTTCATTTTGTATACTTTCTGCAGAGCCCTGGGATATTTTCACTTCCCCACCTGAATAACAATAATGATTTATAACTTTTACCTAAATTTCTCAAACGGCATTTCCAATAGAGGGTTGCACAGCCGAGGTAGCAGGGTGGTGAGCCGAATCCGCGCTCAGGCACTGGTCATCCTTTTTTGTTTTTCTTTTTTGCCTTGGTTTGGATCCTTACAGTGCTTCATTTTGCTTTGTTTAGTTAATTTCAATTAGTTGCCAACTTTTAAGAACCAGGACACCTCACATTTTAAAAAATCAGATTATGAAGTTCTCTGGCAATGCCGTTAGAGTTCTGGCTTGGCAGCAGATAACTGGGCTGGGGGCGGCCGCCCTCCTTGGAGGGTCTGTGGGTGTCCTGCCAGCACCCAGGCAAAACTCCTTCCCTCACGGTCTCAGGCCTGCCCTGTTTCACACCTCTGTTAGCAGCTGCTGCAAACACAACACACGCTTACAATACAGACCTCAAGCCTGAAGACGGTCGAGGAATAATATTGCACACAACGTAACCACTGCGTGAGTTACTTAAATGATAACATAGCCTTATGTGCATAAAGATTTGCTTTGGAAGAAGTAAAGTGCTATATAGCGTATAAATTCAAGATCTCTGCTCCTGCTTCCCAAGTTTCAGCCACCTTTAACTACACGGACAAACACCACTCTGATTCTTCCTTCCTGTTCTTGCTTCTTAATGAACTGTCTACCTTTGTACCCATATTACTGACTTTTGGAAAGGTAAATAAGACCACAGTTAGTTGCCTGAGACTTTTTGGTGATGTTCTTCTGCACCACATAACAAAACTTCTAACACACAACCTCTCCCTCAGGTCTTCTCAGAACTGGGGCTTCCGCTGCGCCGAGAACTTCTGCCACTGTCTGCAAGTTTCTCCTCTGCTCGTCCCTCCTGTCCCTAGCTGCTCTTGAAACATCACCCTGCTTGGTTCCATTTTGCATTTGAGTGTGATTCACTCTGAAATAACGCTGTTTGCTTGTTTACCACCTGCCTCTTCCACTAAGTATGAGCTCTGTGAAGTCGGCGCTCCTCTGTCTTGCTTCTGCGAGTGTTTCCGGCACTCACGCTGATATCTGGCATGGAGCTGATGCTAATAAATACATTCTAGTCAACAGGTGAACAGTTCTTCCTTCTCGTACAACACACGTAGCCAGCATGCAAGTTCTGCGTCCTCTGACTCTGCCTTGACTCCAGGAAAGAAAGCATCATCAGATACTGGAAAACATACCAAGAATAAGAACAAAGGTCTAGCCTGGCTACAAGCGTATGTAATTCTTCACAGATACTCGGAAGACAAGCAGATGCCTTCCCGCTGGATGTCAGCCTGAGCGAGGGGGCCCCAGGTGCCAGTCTGATTCCGGACGAGGCAGCTCTGCCTTTCCCTGCCTTCCTTTGCACAGGGCAGGGCTTTTCCAGCTGCGAACCACTGTGGGGTGGAGTCCTGGTACCTGGGTTGCAGCTCCCCTTTCTCTGCGACTGTTGTGCTCTTCTCTCTCACTGTCCTCCTCCAAGAAACTCCTGTACTCTGGACAGCCTTTCTCCAACAGGGTCCAGCTTTCTCTCCTTGAAAATAACTTATGAAGTGCGTTTGGTGTGTGGCCCTTCGCAGTCTCCACCTTGCCCCCTCCCTCAGGCCCTGGGAAGCCAGTCCTTAACAGCACTGCGCTCACTCCCCTCTGAGCCTTTCAGAGCTTGCTCCGGACGCACACTGGCTCAGCAGGGCCAGGGTCAGGAACACGAAGCTGAGACCTCTGCTACGCTGGCAGCACCGACAGAGGAAGCCAGGATGAGGGTGGGCTCTGGGACTCAGAACACTACCACAGTCCAAGAGTGATTTGGCCACTGTGGTCCATTCTATCCGGCTACAACTCTAGAAAAGGGGGAGGGAGGACCCCAGGATGAAAATCTAAACTTGGGCAAGGACTCTGTTGCATTTAGACATGAAAAGGCTAGGGTTTCTGAGAGAATCGGTGAGAGGTCGACAGCCTTCATCCACAGTCCACATCCAACCCCCCCTCTGCCTCAGCCCCTCATCCGGCAGGAAGACTCGCAGCGATATTCCAGTTTTCACAAAGTCCAGAGACAGGAGATCCCAGCGCTAAACTTCCGCCACTTGAATGCATGCTCGGGTCTGGGTGTGTCCTCTCCCCTCTGCTGTCCTTGAACGCTGGCCCGCACAGTCAGGTCTCGTCTGGGCTCAGGGTGGTGCCATGGCTCCAAGCACAGCCCCCTCCCAGGGCCACAGGATGGTACCATGGCTCCAAGCACAGCCCCCTCCCAGGGCCACAGGATGGTGCCATGGCTCCAAGCACAGCCCCCTCCCAGGGCCACAGGCAGGGTCAGGAAGGCGATGGCTCCCCACCTCCATCACCTTTTAAAGCCAAGAAAAAGTTTCTCAAAAATGGAAAGGGCTGGGAATGCTCACCCTACTGCAACGGCCGGCAGATGCCTCGCGCGTCCTTGGTGTGTGTTTCAGGCAGAGACCCTGAGAAGAGCAGCAGAAGGATGCACCTGGTTGCTCTGGTCCCCATTCTCCTCCCCGGCTGGGCAGTGATCACCACGCTTCCAAGCAGGCGAGACAAAATCGGATTCTGCAAAAAACTGACGACAGCAAGGAGAGCTACTGAAGAGGGGCGCCGGCAGCGACGGCTTTACCCCGACTCACCCGTGGGAGCCGCACTGCCAGTGGCACACGGGACTGGGCAGTGACGGCTGCGGGACGCTGGCCTCTCCTCGTCTCCAGCGGGCTCCGCTGTGGTGAGCAAAGGGCGAGGCAGCTGCGAAGGTCGGACACAAGCGGGGATGAGAGGCTGGAGAGCACGGGGGCGCCTGACCACCGGGACGCCCTGGCCACGGGAGCGCAAGGGCTTCCCCGACCACGGGGGCGCCTGCCCACGCTGCTGCCGCGGAGATCCGGGCATGGAGCAGCGCGCTGCACGGAGGCCTCACTGGGGACCAAGCCACTTCTGTACAGCGGAGCAGAGGTCGGCTCCCCATGGGCCTTTCCAGGGAACTGCACCTGATTTGTATCCACGCCTTTTCTTTCACGAAGTCCCCCTAGCTATACCAGCCTCACGTGCCAAAACACCCGGCTCTTTCCCCGCTAGCTACATTAATTTTTAGGGGTTACCAAGAGCTGTCAACTAACATTGAAATGGAAGACAAGATTTGAGAGAGGCTGTGAAAAACGGAAATTCCAAAAACAAAACCAAACAAATAAATACACGAACAATTTTTTAAAGCCCTGGAGTGACTTAAGATACTCTTTCCTTAAAGATAGCACAGTGTAATGTAGAAATCAAGACATAAGCACTCAAAATAACTATTATCTTAAAACTTGCAAGTGGGAAGTATTCGTTTAACGTGTATTTATAATGGTGGCCTTCATGTCAGCCACTGCATGAGGCACAGGGCATCCAGTAGCTCAGACAATGTGGCCAACCCTTGGAGAGGCTGCCAGCCAATGGGAAAGGAATTTTAAGATACAGACAGTGAAAGAACAGAATAATTGTTATGCAAAGTTCGGCAAAAAGAATAATTCAGGGTGTTAGAATGCAGACCAAAGAAGAACCGTCCTTCACAATGGGCAGTGTTCAAGGTTTGAGAAGGGGATGCAAGTGAGGGAAGGGACCCAGGAGAGACAAAGGGTGACCACAGGGTGGGCACGGCGTGGGCATGTGGGCAAAGACAGCGAGGGACCAGGCATACAGCAGAAGACAGAGACCTGGGAGCATGCTGCTAGCATACAGGGAATTTTGAGTTTCACCCAATTACATCTCTTCCTTAACCTGGGGAGCGATGGAGCTGAAAAACTGACCTTGTCTCTGAGAACACAGTAATATAAGCAGTTCATGATCCAACTACTGCTTGGATTAGTTCATAAAAGTCACAGTAGTTCATCAGTAGTTCATAAAAGTCACAGTAAAGAAGAAAGCAAAATGTGTGTGGTTCTGTAATGTTCTTTTTTTTTTTGGCTTTTTGAGACAGGGTCTCACTAAGCTGTTCAGGCTGGTCTTGAATCACTTTGTAGCCCAAGCTAGCCTTGAACTCACAGCAATCCTCCTGCCTCAGCCTTCCAAGTGCTGGAATTACAGGTGTGCGCCACCACATCCAGCATCTATAATGTTCTTATATCCCACTTTCTGTCCAAAAAAAAGTATCTGCTTGCTAATTTGTGCTTTTATTAATTAGAAAATGGTGAAAGCCCACTTCTCAGTATCCCAGAAAAGAATTATTATTGCACATCAGCGCTACCATTCATGCAGGCAGGAAGAGTGGGAAAGGCTCTGCCCCGCCCCTCCCGTGGAAGGGTTAATAATTGGGATTGCGACCTTCATCACAGGTGAGTCTCATCTTCCCCTCTTCCAGGCAGGAGCAGCGACGGCAATGATCCAACTTCTGGAATAGAAAAGCTTCTGGAACTGAGTCGGTAAAATTTCATTATTGTTCAATATTAACTTAGCTAAAAATACTAAAAGGAATCTTATCAAAAACCTTTCGGCTAACTTCTTTCTCTTAGAGAAACATAAATGAATCTCTATTCTACTTCTAACTGAAGAAGAAACAATTAATTAGGGCTTGATAGAGAAGAGGTCGGCAGAGGCCTGATTAAGCGTGGCCTGGAAGCCAGTGGCACAGAGACGGGAATGTGATCTAAGGCAGCAGAAAGCCACCGGAACATCGTTTGGCTAACTTGGGTATTGAGAGGGTGGACATTTAAAGTATTATGGGCAGTAAGCTCTGTGTAGGGAGATTAGTGTGTGTGTGCCCCGCGCAGGGAAGGAACAGAGTCTTCTAAGTAGAGACTTGGAATAGGGGGTGGAATTCAATATGCCGGTTCTACAAGCGGGGCTGCTTATGGTCCGGACAGTGAGATGAGAAAAGGCTCTGGGAATGGGTTGGGTGGGGAGGAACAGCGCGGCCTGTTAAATCCTGATGAAACTGTGATGGGCTGTGGTCAGACGAGGAGCCTAAGGTGACGGGAGACGCTGGACACTTCACCTGCACTGTGTAGGTGAGCAGTTTCAGGAGCACTGATCTGACAGAAATGTGAAGGGAGGGCAATTAGAAGCAAGTATTTCAAAAACCCTGACTGCGAAGCTGGGAGTGGTGGCGCATACTTGTAATCCCAGCACTCGGGAGGCTGAGGCAGGAGGATCGTTTCGAGTTTGAGACCCGCCTGGGCTACAAAGTGAGCTCAAGGCTGGCCTGAACTGCATAGCGAGACCCTGTCTCAAAAAAGACAATAAATAAATAAATAAATAAATAAATCCTAACAGAGAAAATCTGGACAACGAAATATAGTCTGAAATGTTACACATTTCCTTTTCTAACATCCGCATAAAACAAAAAATCTCTGAAAAGGTTATATTTTTTTTCTTCAGCAGTAGACCAGGGAGAAACAGAGAACAAGGCTGGGTAAAGGCTTTGGCTGTTGGAGGGTCCTCGGGAGGGGGACGTGAGTCACAGTCACAGTGAGCACTGCGACTTGGGCCGAGCTCGAGAGCCTCGTCTGCGAGGTGCTGGTGTGGCAAGGCTGTGTGAGTGCTGACACGACAACTAGAGTGTTGTCAGAGTCAGAAAACGGTCCTGGGGAGCTGGGGTGAAGGGGAGAGGTGGGAAGCAGCATGGCAGGCCAGCTCAGTCACCAAAATCTGGGACGGACGTATGCGAGTAGTTAGGCTGCGTTTTGCTGTACTGGCTTCCAAGTAGTGTTTTACTAACTAGTTAGGGGGCACCTAACCAGGTTGCACTTGGCATCAGTGGTCTTGGGGCCTGGTTAGGCCCAGACCGCCTAACATAGGGAAGTCATATGTATGCCTCCAAGCCCAAGAACTGGCCTGCATCCTCAGCGCGTCCTGCACTTGCGAGGGGGTGACAAGTTACAACCACTGTGAGCCTCACTTGCTTTTAAAAATACACAGATAGTACTACATAGAGGCACAAGTACTATGAGAAATGTTTGTAAATGTGCTTCATGCAAAAAATGACTCAATAAAGGGCAGCTTTTAAAATTACTATGAATGAGATAGTTGGCAAAAATAATGTGAGGCCTGAATCTTCTGCCACCCTAGGGGACTATTTCACAACCTGAAACACTCAGCTCCCTTTTATTCATGAAGATGAAGGAGTCAGGAGGTTAGATAATGGCATGGTGGCTCTGCCGCCTGGGCCACAGGTGGGCACAGACATGGTAAATGTGAGGAGCACTAGCGTGTCCCTGGTCCTTGGGAAGTGTACTCTTTACTCGCTCTCTGGAATG
Organism: Chinchilla lanigera; assembly: GCF_000276665.1. Lineage (NCBI taxonomy): Eukaryota > Metazoa > Chordata > Mammalia > Rodentia > Chinchillidae > Chinchilla > Chinchilla lanigera. The sequence continues at coordinate 30,982,214 of NW_004955417.1, forward strand.
CTGGAATCCTAGGGTACTTCAGCGAAGGCTGCTCAGAGTCCACTGTAAGAATTGGTCCAGGATAAAGACTTTGGAAGAACGGTAACCATCAGGCCACCAAGTAATTGGTACATTAACGACACGCACAAAGAAAAGACAAGTGTTCCCACTTTTTGAGTAGGATGAAAGTACAATTACACTAAAAAAAAAAGCTATTACAGAAAATAAATAGTGATGTTGACCAGCTATTGAAAGTGCCTAAAGAATAAAGCAGAATTATAGAGGGAATCTGAGCCTACAGGATGGAGAAAGATGTAAAGCAGTCTCTCTGGATGTCTATCTAGAACCCGTGCTTCCACCATGTGGCCCTGACTGAAATGCACTTGCCATTCTAGAACATAAATGACCACCCGTCTGTTTCTCTCACAGGATCACAGGCTCCAAAACAAGAAGTAGATTTAACTCATTTACAGTTTCACAGAGGCTTTGGCATATAGAGGTTGTTCAACTAATCTTTAATATTCAATCAATAATCATGCTAGTGTCATGGAAAATGTCATAGCCACCCATGTGGAAGAAAAGGTAAATACAAGTGTAAAGATTTTCACAGGGATCACTTAAAAAGGGGGGCAGTGCAGCAAACAGGCAATTATGTTTAAAAATGTGAAATGACTTTCTCTTTCTCATCCAGAAAAAGAGAGGATCTAAAAGAAAGACAAATTCTGCATTGTGAGTATATGTGAATCTTTATATTGTGGCCATGGAAGCCAAAATCAAACTCAAGTTGACATTTTATACAAGTTCATGATTAAAAAGGTAAATATCACTGGTTGTTTTAAAGATAGCATCCAGTCCTGGAAAGCAGGATAAGAAGTGGAGAAAGAGTTTTCCAGTATAAAATTTGAATATAATTAGAAATAGTTAAAAAAAAAAGTGTAGTTATTAATTCAGCACCAAGGAAGACAAGACTCCAGGTCCAAAAATCTCAGACTTTTAAAACTGTGTCCCAAGGAAGAAACCAGGCAACCAGGAAGTGTTGGAACTGGACACACACATCTATCGTTGTGCTACAGCTGGGTGACCAAAGAGAGCCCAAAGCTAAGGAGCATCACCAGGAACCAGAAGCCCCCTCAACGGCCTTGTACGGATGGTTAAAAACAGAATCTGAGTGCAAGAGCTTGCGCTTCACCGTGCAGCCTGAAACTACCCAGCGCATTCAAGCCCAGAGAAATGTGCAGCTCTAGCAAAAACTACCCTGGCCTTAGAACAAAATACTTATGTTCCCACTGATGTGCCCACTCTTCCAGCATTCTCCACTTCAGATGTTCCCAATAGAACTCCGACACTATATTAAGTCAGTCCCTCTTAAAAGGCCAGGGCTAGCATGCAACGTTTCTTCTGGAAAATTACACATGTCCAGACAAAACTGGGGCATTTGCCACAGTTATTTGGTATTAAGTGAAAACTTGTGCTTAACAAAACAAAGACGTTTGCCTGAAGAAAATGTGGAACTTCTTATCCAACTTAATGTGATATAGAAATTCAAAAAATGAGACAGGATAATATACTGTTGTTTTTATGCTGATATTTCGGCACCAAATGTAGCTCCTTTTGTTGTTTGTGTCCTTGTGTTGTCCCTGAGACAGTTTATCCCATAATAAGTTTAACTTTAAAGCAATAAACTTTTTGGAAGAGTAATAAAATTTAGCTTCAGGGAAAAACTGTCAGTTAAAGTTTGGGTAGACAGGGGTAATTGGCCAATCAGACACAGTATCTTTCTACAGAGACTGTGGTTATATTGCGGATAGTTCATATCCTTTCCTAATATGTAAATATTCTTATATAATAGCAGGAATAACTGCGGCTCTTACTAATTTTAGCCTGGTATCATAGATAGCTTTAACGTGAGCATCAGCACATTCAAGATGTTAGAAAGAGACAGTCTATGAACTGGCTCTTTAATACGCGCCTTGGTATGCCCTGGGTTGTACTTGCCAAAAGATGACCGCTAAAACCCTTAATCCAGTCTAGTCTGGATTTACTCAGTTTTTTACAAAACAAAAACACAAACTCAAATTAAAATCTCATAACGGCAAAGTCACATTTAATGACAGCAGATTAGAGCAGGAAGGCTCCAGAGCCGTGGGCATGTGCCCGCTAGCCTGCAGGAGAGCCAGGCGCGGCCGAGCGGGCGTCGGCGGGCGCCGGCCTGGTCCTCGGGTGGAGGCCGCC
>NW_004955417.1:30984814-31011056 GCF_000276665.1 Chinchilla lanigera
GCCCGCCTCGGCCTTCCGGCCGCCCCCGCCGGGCCTCGTCCCGCTCGCTGCCTGCTGCCCTCCGGGACCCCTGGCTCCCACGAGTGAAGGCCGGCGGGTGTCTTCTTTACTCTCACACAGGCGACGCTCCATCGCGCGCCTCTGTCCGCCGCACTGAGCGCGGACCCTGCGCGCTCTCCACAGGCCTGGCGGCCGAGGGTCGGGAGCGTCTCCTTCTCCACAGTCCCCGTGTATCCGTATGAAAAGAAAGCGGACCCGAAAGAACCACTGTTGCCGAGGAACAGGTGAACGCGGGGCCAGAGCGAGGAGGAGGCAGAGCGGGCGAGGTGAGGGCCGCCTTCCACGCGTGTCATCCGGGGACGCGAAGTTAGCAGGGCGCTGTCTCAGACACTGCCGTTTAAAGAGGGCGTTGGGTGGAGCTCGGGTAGAGTGCTCGGCTGGCCTGGCGTGCACAGTCCCCGGTACCGAGAACAGCTGTGTGCGGCTTTGGGCCATTGACTTCCTCTGGAGGGAGCCAGCTTCCGGGCGGAAGCTCCGGGGTCTCCGTCTGTGCCCTGTTCCCCGGAAAACGAAGTGCTGTTTCCTATTTCTTGGGGTCTGGAGTGGTAAAATAGTAATGCCTCAGGACACTTAGAACAAAGTCGAACAGGAAACGCTCGGTACTGGTTTCTTTTGTTATTTTTGTTTTTACTGCCTGGGAATCTGTCCTTAAGTAATTTAGCACTAGGCTTCACTCCTTGCCTTCGAGCTTGCCTTTCCCCGTGCTGCCTCTCCTGCGCATCTGCCCCTCTGCCTCCACCGTCCCACTCTGTGTCATCAAGAAATACACTGCCAGCATAAGGACCCGTACATTTGCTTGATTGCTTTTAATTTCTTTTTTAAAAGGAAAGGTTTCTGTGATGATGGTTTCTATAGTCAATACATTTACATAAATTATGGAATTACAGAATATTAAATTGCAGAAAAGGTTTATTTTCCCAAAGGAACTTTATCAGGCACACTTAGTGGTTTTTAGAAAAGCTCAATACAAGGATTTATATGCTGTCCTCCAATGTTAAACTTTTATGAAGCAAAATTCCTCTGAGTAATTTATTATTGGGAGAGGCAGCACACAGTGCTTGTGTTCTGACCCTAATGCTCGTGTCCTCATAGTATTCTGACGCTATCATTACAGCAACATGAATTCATATCCAATTATTCGCAATTGCATGTGGCCATGCCTTTTTCCTGTAAGAGTTCGGTTTACTTAAAAGTACATCACTTTCATTTGTGGGACATCTAGAAATCACCCTCACTAAGTGGGTATGCAGAAGGAACTTAGCATTCCTGGCCAGCACCCCGGAATGGAGGAGCCAGTCCATTAACACAGTGCTGTTAGCTCAGAGCAGGAACAATTAAAAGGACCAAAGTCAAAAGATGACAACTTTTAAATCTGTGCCCTGCAAGGAAGTATATACTTTTTAACCTTATACAATTGCTGTGAATCATTTATTGCACAGAGGCTTTTAAAGATGGATCAACCACTGCAGTGTCTGGACTCCTCTGTACAGATCACTATTTGTGTGTATCAGGAGACTCTGGAGACAAAGCTAATTCCCAATGGAAGTAATCAAGCTGCGATTTAAGTCTTCAAACAGTAATTCAGTTGTGGCAAGGCATTGAGTTTCATTTTGGTTCAAGTTAACGTGTCAGTGATCTAAATAACTATGTCAATATAATTAGAATATTTTGCCTTTTGTTATGAAAAGAGCTTTCTCTCACCCCCTTTGTGTTGCAGGTGGAAAGCAGATAGTGTAGGTGAATATTCATTTTCTTTCCAGGATGATGTTGCTCCTCCAGGTATACTGACCATGCTCCCCAATCTCTAGTCTGGGATTGTCGTCTTTTTCCTTGCTTCGCTGTCACTTTCTGCATCAGAGTACCCCCATCTCCCTATCTCCCTAAAACTTCCTAAACTAAATGTGAAGAAAACCATAGTGCTTTTTAGTGGGACTTTCACTAGGTGGCCAGTGGAATGTAGCACTGCTAATTTGCCTCTCCTTTCCCACCCCACAGCCTCACTGCAGATCTGGAGCTCTGCTCTGCAGTGGCCCCAGCTTCTAGCTGTGCATCAGCCTAGGCCTCCTATTTAATGCCCCAGGGCCTCCTGAGGTGATGAGATCCTGTGAGGAGCTGGGCAGGAAGTAACACTACGCATGGCCATGTGATAGGACAGGTACGTAATACAGAAACTCAGTGTGGGAAATGAAAGAGGACAACAACACCAGTTACCTGGTGTGAAAACCAGAACCAGCCAGTCAGGTTCTACTGAAGTAGGACAAAGCTTTTTCTACGTTGCTTTCTAGCTTATAGTATATAGTTTAGCATCTTTACAGAAAACAAATTCAATGATTAGTGAAAACCTTCTTACAGAACACTTAAGTAAGCAGCCATTGTATTGCATGCTACTGATTAGGTATTACTTTCCTTGAGGGTGTTCTGACGCATACGTCAGCCAAAAGGCCAAGTGACTTCATTCTTCCCAAAATAGCAGTTTCTCAACCTGACACACCCTGGAATGTATTATTGTGGCTTCAGTGGACTGTGTAGTGGCAAATTTGTCATAAGATGTTTTACAGAAAATAATGTCCTTATTAAAATATTAAGTATAAATTATACCTAATTACAGATTTTGACATACACAGAAACTTATAAATACATTTGTACAATTTAATATACTTCTACATTTCTCTTTTGTATAATTCTATATAAATACATAATTCATGACTTTATATATTATGTACAATTGTATTGCATATGTAAATTTTAAGTTACATTTTAAGTTTCCCAGGTTTAGTTCAAACTCTTTTTCCCTGTGTTACTTATTTAGTTAAAATACTATTTCTTAAGTATTAAACTTCTGGAGAGGCTGATGGACCAAGAATAAAGTAAATAAAGTTTTCATGGATCTAAAGAGCAAGTAAACATCTATGTAAGTAAGGGTGAGAGTTAACAGGCAAGTTCTCACACTGCTAGTGGACATGTATATCACTATATTTTTTTCTGGAAATTGATTTGGTCTTTACATCAAACACCTTAAAGTTGTGAACACCTATTCATGTAAGATGTCCACTTCTCAGGTTTCATCATAAGAAAAATGAGATGAAATTATAAATCTACACACTTACCGATTTTCACTCTAGAAATACATTAATATAAGAAATTACACAAAGAAGGGTTTAATTAATTATACAGTGGTATGTAGGTAAAATAAATGCTTTGAAAGAGTATGCAGATTACATATTCTAATTTGGGAAATGTGTTCATGTATTTGGCAAAAGGTCAGATTAGAAATATTTATATTATGAACCATTTATATTTTTAAAATAAAAATCCATACATGTGTATATGTTTCTGGGTTTGTGTGTGTGAGCATTTGATACATGAAAAAGTCTACATTTATAGCATTGTTCAACAGATTTCTGATAAAATATTCTGTCTGTACTATCCAGTATATCCTTTGGTTGTAGAATACTTGAAGTGTGGTTAGTTAACCTAAGGAATTGAATTTTTAACATAACACTGGGCCCAGCTGACCCATCCCATACTTTTCTACTGTAAATTTGTACTTTAGCATAATAGTAGCAGGCTACATCTCAGTACTTACCCTTCTGGATACAGGAAACAATCTATGTGTTTACCCACTTGGTGTGATAAACAGGTGTATGCACGTGTGCAAAAGTGGCAAAAACGGGATCCACCTTTATTCTCCATGGAACAGTTTTTGCATGTGTTTATCCAAGCATCACAGAGGGTCCAAAAGACTCGCACCACTCCAGAATTTGTTAAAAATGTTTTTTCTTTTGATTTTTTTGGTAAAAGTAGCCCAGTGTAGCCCAGAGTAATACAATGGCATATGAAAAACCAGATTTGCAAGTTTTCCAGGTCAAAAGTGAATCATCAGATTATTTGTGCATGGATGATGACAGTGATCCATTATGGTAAAATACCTGCTTTCATAGCAGAAGAGTGATGTGGGTGGATGATGATGATGGTGACACCTTTGACATTGGCCCTGTGAGCCAAAGTTCCTGTGACAGTGAAATGGAGCAAGAATCTACTATTACCAACACAGGGAATGCAGATCACCATGTTTCAGATGACTAAGAAAACAACATAAGTACATATTTTACTAGTCAAAATGTTGCAAAATGGCCATGCAACCAGATGGAATAATCCAATGTTAGAACTAGGTTTGAAAATACAGGGAGAGTCTTGGCAGGGGTGAAAGAATTGGACAGAATGCGAACACTGCTATTCACTGTTAGGAACTGTAAAAGATGCAATGCCACAGGATGCTGTGAAATACACAAAGGCTGAAATACAAGTAAAAGGTTCTGTATGCACCAACAGCCATATTTAAAAATGTATTATTATGATGCCTCACTAACTGAACTGAAAGCATTCATAGGTCTGCTATGCTTAGCAGGGATTTCTCATGGTAATTGCAGGAAAGTAAAAGACTTTCAGAAAAGTGATAGGTCAAAATATGGCATAAAAACTTATGCCCAGGTAGATGCAAAGACTTACTATGCTCTCAGTTTAGACATTTATCCTGGAACTCAGCTATCAGTTCCTTATTCATGTAGTAATAAGCCAAATGATGTCAACAGACTTGTTGCTACCATCTCCCATACTAATTGGAATGTGACATTCAACAATTGGTTTACCCATTTCCGATTTATGTTACATTTGCTAACAGAGCACAAGTTGACCAGCATAAGAACTATACAGAAAAACATGGACAGAAATTCCAAATGAAATGTTGCAATTTTAAAACAATTCTATAGTACAAGCTTTGGGTTTCAGAAAGATATAACATTGGCCTCATATACGGCAAAGAAAAACAAATCGGTACTGCCAATATCAACATTTCACCATGATAGAAATATTGAAAGGGAAACTTCGACAAAATGGAAGCCTGAGATGATAACTTTCTACAACCAAACCAAAGGTGGAGTAGATGTTGTTGATAAGTAATGCAGCAACTGTGATGTTACTAGAAACACAAAGTATTGGCTAATAGTTGTGTTTTGCTCAACACTAAATGTGTGGCATAAATACTTCGATAGTTTTCAAAGAACATAACAAGTGCAAAATACCATGGAAGAATTTTCTTAGAGGGTTGGGACTGGAGCTCATAAGAGATCGTGTAAGCAGAGAAAAAAATAAAATGTTTCTGCCCAGGGATCTACACAAATTGTGGAGCACACTGGTGAGCTGACAGGTGAACAGGCAGGCACAGCATCACAAAGACCTACTAAAACAACAGGCAAACAGAAAAGATGTCAGTTGTGCCCTACAAGAAAGGACAGGAAAAGAACATGTGCTATCAATGTAAGTGATACTTGTGTATGGATCATGCAGTTGCCATGTGTGAAGACTGCCTTGGTTGTGACAGTTGAAGCACAGCATATTTCTGCAGTAGACTTTTGTTTGTGTTTGCTCTGTAGTTCATAGGCTTTTATTTTTGATGTTATCTTTTAGGTTTTGTAAGCAAGTGAACAACTAATGTCTATTCTAAGCATTCATTACATATTTGATACTTTATTTTATTGATATATTATTTCCCTGCTAAGTGTACCTTTTATAATATAGTAGGAAGTTTCTCATGAGACAAGAGGAGAGGTGACAAGACTGCCACATAGGAAAGAAAAGCTAAGCACATGTGCTATCAGTGTAAGCAGAACGTGTGTATGGAACATGCAGTTGTCGTGTGTGAAGACTGCCTTGGGTGTGACAGTTAAAGCAAAGCTTATTTTTGAGGTAGAGTTTTATTGGTATCTTCATTGTAGTTCATGTAGGAATTTATTTCTGAATGTTGTCTTTTAGGTTTTGTAAACAAGCACCCAGCAGATGTGAAAATGTTGATGTCTATTCTAAATGCACAACACATATTAAGAATTTAATACTTTATTTCATTGATATTTTGTGTTCCCATTAACTACACACTGCATAATATAAGAACCTCCTCATAAAACAGCAAGACCAATGAGATGTCAAGTATGTCCTACAGAAAGGTCAAAAAAGCAAAACATGTGTTGCCATGTAAGCAGTGCATGAGTATGGAACATGTTGCTTTCACATGTGTAGACTGCCTTAAGTATGATAATTGAAGTAAAGATTCTTTTGTAGAATAGTATTGGTATTTTCATTGTAGTTCATATCAAAATTTATTTTTGTCCTTTTTTAGACTTCTGTACACCAAAAAACCATTGATGTTGAAAATTTTTATGCTCTTTTAAAACACTCAGTAAATATTAAAAATTCAGTATTTTATTTTTGTGAATTTTTTGTTAAGTATGCATTGTTTTATAAAACTCATAAAATTAAAATTAATAATTCTAAAGAATAGAATTAATGATTCTAAAGAATATTTCTATCCAACTCACATTTCTGTGCCTTTCTGAAAAATTACTGTTGTACTCCACATTAAGTTAAATTCAAATGCCACATAAGGCTATGGCTACCACAGTGAGCAGCACAGATCAGGAAGACTATATGCCTTGACGTTAGCTGTGGTTGTGCTTTACTCGTGCTTATTTTCTTCTTAGCCTGCCTTACACACTTGGTAAGAAAGGCATAAGATTTCTTTTCTGAGGAGCCTAGGAGGGAGTTTAAGCATAGGTCTAATAACTCACAGACCTGGATCTAGTACTAGTTTTGCAATTTATTGACTACATTAATTTCTAAGCCTGTGTGAAAGCTGTGGTGTCTCTCATGATGTCATTTCATGGTGCTTATACTAATTATCCCATGTTCATAATCAGTATCTTCGTTTAGAGCAGTTAAGAGTATCCTTTTATCTTCCTATGTCTATGTGGGTGAAAGAAAAGAGAAAAAGGAAATGGAAGGGTACTGAGATCAATTTATGATTGTGATGTTTATGAAATAGCTGAAAACTAAAAGCCTGCAAAGTTAAAGAAGAGGGGCCACATTTACTGAAAGGTGAATTACTTGAGACAGAGGTATTAATGTGAACAGAATTTTGGCATGTGCCTTATAGCTAAGGAGTAATCATTCCAATAAAGCGTAACAAAAACAGAAACATTCTTCTAGGATTAGCTCATTGATTAGATGACGTATCCAAAACTTTAATAGAAGCCATGCATTTTCATTTAATTACATTTCACTAATTAAATTTAAAAATCCACATGACTGTGCAGTAAAGATATGGCATTTTGTATGCCCAGTATCAAAAACAAGGTATTTGAAAAGCGGGTCTCTGTTTTTAAAGAGTAGGAGATGCTGAGTGTGATAATACATGCGTATAATCCCAGCACTTGGGAGGCTGAAGCAGGAGGATCACTGTGAATTCAAGACCAGCCTGGCCTACACGGTGAGTTCAAAGCCAGCCTGAGCTACGTAGTGAGACCCTGTCTCAAAAAAATAAAGAGAAAAAAGAAAGAGTGAGAGATGATATTTTGTAAATTGAAAAAAACTCAGAGTTCTTTATTCAGCAAAAAGGGTCATTGACTCTTATGGTCAACAGAAATGCCTTTGTAGCAGAACTTTTAAAAAACACTACATAAACATGGACTTAAAGTTAGATAAACACAACACTATGAATTTTATATTATAAATAAGTTAGGCATAAAGGGCAAAGAGGGTCGCAGATGAAATTTAAAGAAATTCGGAGGTCTATATCTCCCATTATCTTTTTATTTTCCTTTAAGATGGCCACACAGGGAATAATGTCTTTAAAGACTGCTGTGTCTCAGGATATTCCTCCAAATAAACCAAAAGAAATGTTATAATGAGACTGCTATGAAGCAGCTCTGAGCAGGATTTAGTATTAACCAATTGGCTTTCCATGTTTACTTGTGAGTCACTGGTCCTGTTGTGGTTTAGGGGATATTGCAAGGGGAAACATATATAATACAGGACACATAATACAGGACAATATAATACAGGACACATATTTTATAAATTATTTATAATAGTCACCCAAAGAATCATAGACAAGAGAGTGCAGGAAATCTGTCCACACACTATATCCAGCTGAGGGCCTGAATCCCGCAATAATGTTCTGCATGAGTCCGGCTGAAGGCTTAGAGCTCATAACAGTGCCTCCCACGAGTCCATCTGGAGGCCTAGAGCCCATAACATTATCTCATGCAGGTCTGTTTCACGGATCTGCGCTGGGAAGGCCCAAAGGTCAGCGGTGAAATCTAGAAGGTCTGTGCCATCAGGATGAAGGATCTATGCTAGCAGGCTGAGGGATCTGCACTGGAGCCAGGAAGCAATGAGTAAAGTAAGAACCAGAGCTCCCCCGAAATGTACTACAGCCATCCTCTGCATCACTGAGGTCCTGAGCTGCTCCGATGGTGAAGACAGCTGAATTCCCATTAGGAAAGCCAACACAGCAAGCTTCTCCCAAGAGACTGGCAGTGCACCATCTTCCCTTCTGGAGCCAGGAAGCGATGCTCAGAGTGAGGACCAGAGCTCCCTCCAAGTGAACGGAAACTATTCTCAGTGCCAAAAAGGTCCCGAGCTCTTAGGGGGATGAAAACAACCAAGTTCATCAGGAAAGCCAGCATGACGAGCTCCTCCAACAGAACCAGCAGCTCCTTACAGCTTCCACCAGTTCCCATCAGCTTCCCCAGGTCTGCCTCTTAGGCTGCTGGCAATAGTCCTCAGGTGGGCCTCCCACACCAGCACCACACCTACTCAGTTCCTTTGGGGGTTACAAGTTGACCACCAGTTGTCAATCTACTACAGGTCCCTACTGAGGCCTATAATGGTAGGTGATGCCATAAGGCCTCAAAGGACAAGACAAGACCACTGCTGAGGACCTTTGGCTCCAACCCCAATTAACTAAAAGAACACTGTAGCTGCAGGCATCTCACTCCTGAGGTGAAGGCCTTCCTGGAGATAACATAGTTCTCCAAAATTAACATAATGTATTACCTAGAGAAGTCCTTAAAGGGATTCCAAAGTCCTGCCCAGATTCCTGCATTTTCTTCAGTATCCCCCTGCTTTGTGTGAAAACCGAATAAATATAGGCCGCTCAGGGAAGTTTTTCTGTCAACCCAGAGAACCTCAAAGTCTGCAATATAATTGAGTCCTCCTGGAGCCCTGAAATCATTTCAATTGTCTCATTTATTTAAGCCTTCCCATCCACTCATTTGAGAGACTGCATGCCTAATCAGTCTGCAGTAACTAAGGGTTATTAATGTAATAATAATATTTAGGAAAAGAAAAGTAGAACAAAGTTATTAAATATTAAGAGAAAAGCATCTCGGGGCTGGGGATTTAGCTCAGGGGTAAAGCGCCTGCCTGGCAAGCGCAAGGTCGTGAGTTCGGTTCCCGGTACCTGAGAAAAACCAAAAAAAAAAAAAAAAAGTGTCTCAACTATTCTAATGATTTTGGATTATTATGTACTTTTAATCTTTGTCTTAGAAAAATTCATTTGTGTGATTTATTTATCTAGGGGTCTAGAAATGGATCAAAGTCCAAAAAATTGCAGTAAAAGTGAGAAAAATAATATTTACCTAAACTGAAAGGTTTCCAATTTGTAAACTCCAATTCTGTTCTCTTAGGTTTCTTAAAGAATTGGCTGAAGTCACCACAAGCCACTAACAATTATCTCGAGCCCTGAGGAGGCTGGCCAGATGCCAGGGTTAGGTTGTAAGTGCTTAAAACGCAAGGGGAGAAAATAACAATGTTAGAAGCTATGGATTCATAGCATCGACTACATAATGCAGAAAATATTGATATATACTTCAAGGAAATAGATTTGCAACCATTTAGAACTTGGATTAGAAAAGAACAAAAATAATTTTAAACAGTTTAAAAGAAACAGCTCTTTAATACTAATTAAAATGAACATAATAATTATTTATAAGTTTTTACACTTGATCATGAGATACAGTGATTTATAGTTTAGAAAGTATTTTGCTTTGTTTCCAAAGCCCAAAGAACCAAGATACATTAACAATGCTGTAAGACTAAATGTTTGGTATCCTTTTTGATACTAAATCTGTTAGAAACCTCAATGTAGTTAATAAAAAGAAGCTCGTTTAGTACTATCAAGTTACCATTTCTTTAGATCTTTGGTGTTTCTTATTCTTTCGCAGCGCTGGGGACCAAAGCCAGCCCTCGGCATGTGTTCGGCAAGCACTATCACTGCGTTCCATGCGAGCCCTTTAAGACCTTTGCAAAACGTTTGTCTTCGTGTTCCTCTCCTAGAGAACTGCTGTAATTCCTGGCCCCCTTCTAACAGGTTTTCCCCTGCAAAGACATTTGCAGTCTGTGTACTTTCGGGAAGGAACTCTCCGCGGACTCTGCCGCCCCCGCCCTGCCCGGAGTCGCCCCTCACCCTCTTGATGCAGTCCTCACTTCGCGCTCCCAAAGCTAAGACACAGCCTGGACTGCCGGATACGGAAAATTACCCCAATCACTCCAGGGAAAGTGATTACTTTTGGAGAACACTGAACAAAAACTAAACAGTAACCTTCCTGACACTGTAGCAGAAGTCCGAATGTTGATCTAAAAAATGAGATGGTTTTATAACCTGACTTGGAGGATTCAGTTACAGACGAGGAAAAATTTGTCACCCTGCGACGGAACAGAAAAGTCTTAGATGAGTAAAGCACAGAAAAGGACGGCATAAATTGTCTACAACACACTGAGTTAAAAACAGGAGGTGGATGTGTAAGCTCCAGAAACAGGTGAAAAGGAGGGGCAGCACGTGCCTGGGCCGGGCCGGCTGCTCCATAGTCGTTGTGGACGGGGAGTGGGACAGGGAGGACAGGGGGGCCGGGACGGGGAGGGGGACGGGGAGGACACCGAGGCTGGCCCTGTGCAGGCTCGCTGGGGCGGAGGCGGCCGCGGCAGGGTGGGGGAGGGTGGGGGCGTTGGGGAGGGTCAGCGCTGCGCTCTCGCGCACCGTCTCAAGATTCCTCAGATTTACACTTTATCTGTCGCGCGTGCTTGTTTCCAAAGTCAGTTGACTTCCTTCTATTACTGTGCAACCCGGCTCCTCAGAAAACTGAAACTAGGAATCCCACTGCAGCAGCTGTTCCCTTTCCTTCTAGCTTTCTTCCTGAGTTACAGACGTCATAGCACAGTGATCCGTACACAGCCGCGTTTATAGCAGCATAGCTCATAATAGCTAAATGTCCATCGTAAACAGTAAGTATTCCTTCACAGATGAATGGATAAAGAGAATGTGGTACTCACACATGATGGACTACTACTCAGCCGTGAAAAGGATAATTTCCAGTCATTTGCAGGAAAATGGGTGCAGCTTGAGACCATATGCTAAGTGAGATGAATTGTTTTTCTTTTCCTTTTATTGCCTTAAATAGCACATTACTTCATTAGGGCCAATGTAAGAAAATACCTAGCGTAAGTGGCACAGTTCATTTTTTCCATTCCTGATGCTAGAAGTCCGAGGTCCAGGAGCCCAAGAGGCCTCTCCGTGGCTGTAGGCTGATGTCTCCGGCCCTCGTTTTCGTGTCTGTTGTCTGCGCTGCTCTGGTCGGCAGCAGTCAGCTGTGTGAGAGGTGGCTCCACCCCCTCTCTGAGGTCGACCTCCACATAGTCACACTCCCAGAGAGGGGCAGTGGGGCTGCAACATGAATTCTCGGGAGACGCAAATTCAGTGCCTAAGCTGGGCGTGGTGGTGCACACGTGTAATCCCAGCACTTGGGAGGCTGAGGCAGGAGGATCAGTGTGAGTTCGAAGTCAGCCTGGGCTACAGTGACCTCTAGACCAGCCTGAACGCCATCGTGAGGCCTTGTCTCACAGAAACCAAACCAAGTAAAAACAAAGCAAAACACAAGTTCCGTGCCTAAAACAGCGCCCTAGTTAGTTGAAGGGAATATCTACAACCCGGAAGAGGCCTTAACAGGCTTTTTATTTTATGTAGTCTGCTGCGGTTTGGCTCCTTGCGTCCTGAGTGTTAAAGGCTCCAGCTTCTGGGACCTGTGGGAGACCATGCCTCGATGCGGCCCGGGCCGCAGAGCCAGGTTCCTGGAGGGATCTGGACGTGGCCTTTCCTCCTCCTCTGTTTCCCAGCCACAGCGTGAGTGGTTCTGCTCCACTGAGAGTGCGGCCTCACCACCACCCAAAAGCAATGGGCCACTGTCACAGAGGAAACCTCCCAGCTGTGACCGCTAACACCCTCTGAGAAGCCGTTGCCTCCGGAGCTGGTAAGAGAGAAACGAGGAGGCGCCATCTCTGAGCTAAGCAGCGGTCCATCCGGTGAAGCCACTGGAGTTCACTTTATGACAGTGATGGACGTATACATTGCTTATCATTGTAAATGAGATCATCACTCAGTGTTCTTTTGAAAACCCAAAATTTAGAGAATGTGGCTAGATCTGAACGTTCACTGTCTTAGTTCTCCTTCAGTAGCCGCTTAACTGCACTGCTAGCGCCCTAACAGAGATAGCTGGTGGGGACACATACGCACAAGGGTTTGGGAGACTCCAAGGGCCTCGTGGGTCATAGGGGTTTTCTGGGAGGAAATCTAGAACCCACAGTTGCACAGTGCTTTTCCAAGGACTGCAAGGAAGCTTGCCTGCATTTATGATGGTGGCAGAAGCAAGGCGAAATGAAGGAGAAAGGATGGGTTTATTGCATAAACCGAGCCAAGTTACTTTTCTGAATTACTTATCTTAACGTGATCTGCAGGCAGACATTTGTCAGACTGCAGCCACGTTAGTTTAATGTTTTCATGAATGATAAACCTTCCAATGACCTCTAGCGGAGGACAGTCTCTGTATTAATTGAAACTGTACCCCACGCTGCCACTGCAGGAGCAGAGCGTTCATTTCAGGGACCCACTGGTGGACACGTGGTTCCCTTTTCCGGGGCTCTTCCAGCCCCGTTGGCTTGGCTGGGTAACTGAGTCATGGCTCCACCGCCTGGTGTGCACGGCTGACCGCTGTGCTTCGCACCTTTAGTGCGTTTTGTCCTGTGGCTAATAGCATGCTTTTAGTGAGTAAAACTGTAGGCTATTGTGATGGACGTTTCTGTAAATTGAGAAGATTTTTCATGCCAATATTTTCATGATGAAATTCCTAAAGGACTGCACCTCAGAATAAACTCAACATCCTGCAAGGACAGTGAGCCTAAGAATCTTCAAAAAGGAAACCTGAGTTTACATGTTAACAAAGTGAAGAGAAAACTCACCCTAAACACACCTCAATTTCACCATCTTCCTGAAGCTCCCATAGAACAAAAATGAAATAAAGACAAAAGCTGTCAACGCGGCGAAGAGATAAAGACAGCGAGTATTTTGGCAGAATTCCTGTAGGAGGCAAGGCCGCTGGGCAGCGGTGGGCACGGTGGAAGTTACCGCCTGGCTGCTGACTGGGGCATCTCTGCAGGAAGTGTGTCTCCCCCTTGCTCCTCCTGTCTGCTTAGTTTGTTTGTCGTGCAGAAACCTGGAAAGGTTTGGGGCTGAAGACATCGGGAACTTGGGGTGTTGGTGAAGCCCGCAGAGGCGAGGTCCCCAGAATCTGTCTTTGTTTTCCTTTAAGCTGAAAACAAATTTGAGAAATTAAAACCATGTCAGTGACACTCCCATTTTGGCTTTGCCCCCTAAGGCCGTCAGGAGAAATTCCAAAGACCCAAGTGTCTGAGCAGAGAGCCCTCATCACTGCGCTGCATCCCAGGTCTTCACAGAAGGCTGAGTAGGCAGAGGCGGGACTCCTAAGCTGAAGAAACCTTTGGGGTTCCTGGGTAGCTGGCTGAATATTGCAGACAGCTGTCTGCAGGGTTGGCCGATCTAAAGTGGGTGGATAGCAGTAAAGAACAGACAAAGGTAACAAGATATTATTGCTCCAAGATATCATTTTCAAATCTACCTCAGGCTTCTTTTGTACTGTCACCAGGAAAATGTTACAAAGGTGTTGCTACATCATCCTATACTAAAACTGACCAAAGAAGAGAAAGAAAATAGAAATCCATCCATGAAATGATTTCATTAAAGTGATTACTTTTAACCACTTAAAATTAATGTGTGCGTCAAGTATTGTGCTATTTTCACAAATATTCATATTTAATTTTCTCAAGAACCTTCTCAAGAACTTTCTGAGGTGTACATTATTACTTTTTATCAAATGAGAGCCAAGGATGTACACAAAGTCATATTAATAACTGGTTAAGCCAGAAGTCAAATCAAAGTTCTAGGACTCCAAGGAATGTCAGATTTTAGTACCTTAGCTACAACTGAAAATATAACCCAACAGGATTTCTCCTGGGCAGCGAATGGGAGAAGCAGCCCGGCTTCCTGTTTGTGTCTCATGTTTATTTGGATCAATTTTTGCACGCCCACAGTTTCGTCTGGGTGTCTGTTCCTTTGTGACAGTTTCTCAGAAGCATTGTCGCTTTGTAGGTCTGTCTACTAGTAAATCAAGGATGCCAGAAGCTTGTCTGAGCCTTTTAGCCAGAGGTTTTTTTTTTTTGGTCATTTTTTGAGACAGGGTCTCACTATGCAGTTCAGGCTGGCCTTGAGCTCACTTTATAGCCCAGGCTTGTCTTGAACTTGCAACGATCCCCCTGCCTCAGCCTCCCGAGTGCTGAGATTACAGGTGTGTGCCACCACGCCTGGCTTTTAACTAGAGTTTTTATACTTAATAAATAATGCATGTTTTTCTCCCTCAAATTAAAAATCTTTATATTTTCTAATTTAAAAACTTGCCTGTTTTAGTTTCATGTAAATGATTTTAAATGATCATAATGTAAAATTTTAGCCATCTACTCAGATCAGACCAGTGCATTCTGGGTGAACTTCTGTTCTTCAGTAAATTGTGCTTAGTGTGTAGCATGGGCTGGTGCTTCTGTCTGTGTTGACACTTTGATATCTATGTACTGGTATTATGCTGCCAATTATAACTTTTCATGAGTGATAAGCCAAACTTAGCTCCTGATAGTTTAAAATATTTACCTATTATTATATACTTTTCAAAAATGATACCAACATTTCTGTGTTTCATTTCCTAGAATTTTGGGGAAACTTGTGCTCAAAATTAAAAATAATTTAACATATTAATCTATGCAAGAAATGAAAACATACAAGACTAATTTACATTTTAAAATAGTAGTGCAGGTATGAACCCTTATGATCTACGTTCATGTTGAATGAGGCTAGATTAATACCAGTCATAAGCAGGAAATTTAAGTGCTAAATTGAAGTACTAAAGTATGAAATTTAAGCACCAATTTTAAGTACAAAGTTAATTATTCCTTAAATTAATGAATCAGGTAGTGTTTTAATTAGGGCAACCAACATATTAAAGTAGATTACTTTCTGCAAGTTGAATGATACACATTAGGCTTTTCATTTTTTTTATTTTTATTTTTTTATTTTAAAGAGTAAAAGAAGGATAACATAATAATGGGGGGGGTTACCAAATGACAAACAAAGTGGTAGGAAATTATCAATGGTTATTGTTTTACATATTGTTATCTACAAGATAGTTTCTCAGGATAACATAATAATGGGGGGGGGGTTACCAAATGACAAAGTGGTAGGAAATTATCAATGGTTATTGTTTTACATATTGTTATCTACAAGATAGTTTCTCAGGAAAACAAATAGACAAATAATAGTGAGTTACAGACAAAAGAGGTAGGAGACCATCAATAGTTGTTGTACTATACTTTGGTATCTTTAAAGTGGCTTCTAAAGCAAATAAATAGAGCTATACATGAGTGACCTATTGAAAAATCATTAACTATTCTCAATGGTTGTTGTAGGAAACACATAATAATAGACATACATCCATTTACAAAATAGGATAGGAACAATACAAACATTACAGAATTATGGATAGATTAGGAGGAAAATATCAATGGCTGCTGTAATACATGGTGGTATCTTCAAAGTGGTTTCTCAGGAAGACAGATACACAAGAAGGATCTAACAAGTAGTTACAGCCTAAGGGTTGTCAAAAATAGCATATTACCTCCTCACCAGTGCTTCCTGTCACTGAGGTATGATGGCTGGAAGGAAGGTCAGGATTGAACAGAAGGACCGAGAGACTTGCACCTGTGTCTAGCAGCAGGCTCTTTTCTTGTTCCTCCATAGTCATGATTACCCAGGGCTCCTCCATGGAGATGACGGTCTGGCCAGAGGGAGAAGCAGAGTATGCCCCGGGCCCCCTCATTCCTGTTGGACTAACTGGTAGGATGGGTCTGAGCTATGGGGCCTCTGCTTCAAAGAGCAGACCAATCTCCAGTGGTCACCTTTCCTCTTGAGGTGGCCTGGCTTTTAACAGTGGTAGCAGATGAATGCAGTCGTCGAGTTCTTCTTGGGGCCCCGGGAATCAGACTTGGGGTCTGTTTCTCTTAGTGCTACAGCAAAAGCAGCTGTTTTTTTCTCGGTCTCTTTGTTTTCTTTCCTTGACCTCCTCCTCATCATGGCTATAGAGTACTGAGGAGGCAATTCTTACTTACATCTCTTACATCTCAAGTGAGCCATCTAGGCTTTTCAAATTGTAGTCAAATATACTACTACACATTTATTTTCAAAGAATTCTGGTGAGGCACAGAAAAATACTATGTAAAAAAAAGCATAATTCTTTTTGAGAGTTTTTAGTATACAGAGATCTTTAATTCATGAGATTTTTTTTTTACTTGTGTATATACATATTGCTTTATTTACTGATTTACTGGGAAGCATGATTTTAGTTGGAAAAATTACCTGCAAAATTATTTTATAACAGAATATTGTGCTTTGACTTTAATAGAACTATTGTAAAAAAAATAATGTGATAAAGCTAGAATATTGAGACTTTCTTTTCCTTGCTGCTAAGGCTGACAAGGAAGTTACCACTGAAGGAAAGTAAAGTAGGGAGAAAGCATAGATTTGTGGAGGCCCAAGGCAGAGTCAGCAACCTGTCCCCACTGGAACCCCTGCCAGGGACGCGCAGGCTGGGCGGGCGATGTGGTCAGGGCCGGGAGACAACACATCGTGCTCGTGCTTCCATCGCTTCATTGTCGTGGCTCTGCTTTCCCAGAGGCTGCTGTCACACAGCCTGTGGGCCCCCAAATAAATGAGATTTAAGGTAGACACACCGCTGCTGTATTTCTTGATTGTCTCCCCCGTCTGTTAATGACACATTGGTTTGCAGCAGTAGCGGCATCTTCCGCTGAGTTATAATAAAAGTGCTCTTTCACTGTTTTGTTAGTGAGGTCAGGGAGAATTTTCATAACTTGTGAAATAAATAATGTAAAATGAAAAACATACTTACTCTGTGCTAGTATAAAATTTAACCAAAATGAATTTTGTTGATTTTATGAGACAAGCGCTATATCCAAAATAAATGTGCCAGGAGTGTTTGCATGATGAGATACTTCAAGTATAATTTTATTTTTCTTCTTAGCTCAGACGGGAGCAAGCCTTCCCCAAGCATGTTTTAAAAATAAACAAAATTACAGTAGCTCTTTCTAGTATGTTCATTTCTTCAGAGGTTTACTAGGAATGAGAGAGAAAAACCCTGGAGAAAGATAATGAGCCCCAGCTGGAAAGCAGTTCCAGGCCGCTCAGTGAGTCTTTCCTTTAAAGACACAGATAATGAGGGTAGGAGACAGTTGTCTCATTTGGAAGAATAACTTGCGAAGACCAAATCTCCGGAAGTTTCCACTTGCAGAAGTTTTGAAAACAGGCAAGTCGTCATTCCTCTAGCCCTCTGGTGCCAGGCAGGTGCAGCCCGGGTGTTTTCAGCAGAGCTCAGAGTGGCTGAACCCCGCAGTCCCAGGGGTGCTTGTCACCGGTTACTGGTGAAGAAGCTATTTCAGGAAGTGTTATTTCAGGAATCTTTGCAACTTCTTTGGTGTTAAAATAGCAATTTTAAGAGGCAATGACGTAAAACCAGACTGTAGTTGTTACTTTTAATGTCCTCACTTAACAAAATAAAAAATTGACAACCTTTAAAATTTTTCTTTTCACCTTTTTCCTTGAAAACGTTTTTGTTTGTTTTTTGAGACAGGGTCTTGCTATGTAGTGCAGGATGGCTTTGAACTTACTGTGTAGCCCAGATTGGCCTCGAACGCAGGGTGATCCTCCTGCTTCAGCCTCCTTAGTGCTAGGATTACAGGTGTGCAACACCATGCCTGGCCTCTTAAAATTTTTCTGGTTCGTGGTGCCCCCATATCAGTGATCACTGTTTTAACAGAGCTTTTGACTTCCCACAAATACTTACTGGGCTTAAACACAGTTTGTGAACAATCACACTTTCCAGAAAGAGTTTAGGGTCTAGACAGACACAAAGGAAGCCTGAGTGGGGCAGCGCCTAGAGGGGAGGGGAGGACAGCAGGGAGCTGCGAGCAGGGCCCGACCGCGGGGACTCAGGCGTCAGCGCGTGCGGCCGTGGGAAAGTGGGGAGCCTGGCCTGGACCGCGGCGCTGACCTTGCACCTGCCGAACCCAGCCGGACGCTGCTCTGCCCTCCTCCGGCTGCCGGCCAGGACGTCTTCTGTCTGTCTCTCTCTTCAGAAATGTCTTTCTGGTGCTCCTCCAGAGGGAGAGGCGGTTGGGCGGAAAAGTGGGAAGGGGGAGTCTCATCTCTCTGGCTTTGGTTTTCAAAACGCTTCGGTGCTCGGTTCTCTCTGTGCAAGCGGCGACTCTTCCCTGACCTCTCTGCGCTGGGCACCGAGCATGGGGAAGTGCTCGCTTCAGAGCGTCCTGGGCCTGGAGGCCTGGGCGCAGCCCTTCCCGCTGCGGAGCCAGGGCCTCGTGGGCTGGCTGCCTGGCCGGGGACCCGCGCAGCGCGTGCGGGGTCGGGGGCTCCACGGCACTTGTGTTCCGCATCTGCAGTCAATTACATACTGATGAGGGAAAGCACTGATAAAATTTAGCTTGCTTAAGTTTATTGACAACCATCGGAGACAGCATGGCAACGTGCCATTGAAGTATCAAGAGGCATTCTGAGCACAGTGTCCAGACTTTCTCCCACTTCATGGAGATCTTGTGCTCTAAATTTTAGAAATAATGTACAGTATTCGGCCATGTGTTAAACAGAAGGCAACCAAACTGTCCCTGAGGTGTTCTCCTTTACAAGAGAGATGCTGGGAGTCGAGTGATTTCTGTGCGTCAGCCACCCAGTGACTTCTGAGTTTGTCTCGACCCCTGCCTCGAAGCAGTAGCCCCTCACCTAAGTGTGGAGCTGTGCGTGCTCTGCTCAGCAGAGAGGAATAGTGGCCATGGAGATGCGACAGCCATCTCGCCAAGAACGAGAGCCTCGTGCAGGTGCCGGCAGACTCCAGCAGTGAAAACCTCTGGATTTATACAGCTCGAGCTGGGCAGCCCCAGGGGCAGCTCCACCACTGACAGCCTGTGGGTGGACGGACATGGGGTTTCCCCCACCCAACACCTTTCTCTTACAGGTGTCAGATACACGTCATGGCCTAAGGGGGTGGTGGCAAAGCCATGGCATGCTTGTTCCAGTGGGCTGTTTGTGTCACTGAAAGCCCTAGCAGGTTTGCCATCGCTGGAAAGCTCTCTCTGCCAAATCCTGATTTCTTTCCGTTTTCTCTTCTAATAAGCATTTTACACTTTTTTGGGGGTGGTACTAGGGATTGAACTCAGGCCTTGTGCATGCTAGGCAAGTGTTCTACCACTGAGCCACATCCCCAGTCGTGTTTTACACTGCCAACACCACTTCCACACCAGCTTCCTGGCAAACAGATGATGCAATCAGTAGTTCCTGACTGTTACATCACCTGGTATCTGAAAGAGTGTGTCAGAGTGTTTGGGGAAGTTATTTAACCTCCAACTTACCTAGCAAGTGAAATTGGTATAAAAATTAAATAAAATAATCCAGAAAAAGCAATCTCTTTAATTCCTAGTACACAGTAAGTACTCAATAACTAGTACATAACATTAACAATATTATTTTCATCTCTGGTGGTATAGGCCTGTAATCCAATCACTCTGGGAGAATGAGGCAGGAGAATTGCAAGCTCAAGTCCACCCTGGGCAAATTAGTGAGATGAGACCTGTCACAAAATTGTTAAAAAAGGGGATGTAGCTCCATGTGAGGGCCCTGGGTTCGATCCTCAGTACCACAGAAAAAAATAATTATGCCAGACTGAGAGATTTTGTGTTTGTTCCTTATAATGCTGTTCCTTATTATAATCAGTGTATTAGTTTTCTCTTGTTGCTGAGACAAAATAGTCAGTCCCAGAATTAAAGAGGGAAAGGTTTATTTAGCTCACAGTCTGTGGAGGTTTCAGTCTGTACTCAGCTGGCTCCAAGGCAGGGTGGCACATGGCAGAGGGCAACAGTTCAAGATGGCAGAAGATGGCAAAAGCAGCAAGAGCAAAAGGGAGAAGCGGCAGAGAGCAAGCCTCTCTCTCCCTTACACTGTGTGCAGGCTGCCTGCCCCAGGCGGGTGCAGCACTCACACCCCTAATCCCAGCACTGGACCATGAATGAATCACAAACTCTAGAACCCACCCCATGACTGCATGAGGCTTTGGGGGACATGCAGACACAAACCATAACCATCAGCAGGTATTATCATGCTCATTTCACACTTGAGGAAACTAGGTAGGGTTCAATAAATAGCATGCTCTAGTTCTTTTATTACACATAGCTAGAAGGTATAACCCAGCCCTAAAGCCAGCAAGCTCCATAGGAGAGCAGCTGACACAGAATCTTCTGCCATTTCTAGAATGTAAAGGAGCTGCACAACCTTTTGATAGCTGTGAACAATGTGTAATCAATGCAAACTTTTGCAGGAATGCTCTCATAAATGTAAGTCTTTCACCAAATGCATGGCATTAGAATGTATTTGAAACTAAACACTTATCTAAAAGTTAGAAAAGCAAAATCTAATGCCACTATTCCTCCCTGGTGAGTACTGGTCAGTTTTTTTAGTTTCTGTTCTGATTAGTACATGTTCATGATACATAAGCACTACCTCCATTGTGGGGAGCCTGCCCCGCTTCCTCCACCCCCATCATCCCCCAAACATCTCCATGGCCCACTGTTTTTGCAGAACGGTCCTTCATTTGGGGTCGTCTTGATGTTTTTGCATGATTGGATTGAGCTTACATTTAAAAAATTCATAATACTGCTATTGCTAGAACAACTGGGTTAACTGAAATCACACACCCCTGCAAAGGGCAAACACTGGAGTGCAATATTTACAGATTCCAAATAAATGTGCAAGAGAAACAGAATGGACAGATGGAAGTTATATCACACTGCTGAAATAATTTCACTTTGGATTAAATAGCAGCTTTTTGAAACATATACTGTTCTTTGCCTTACAGTTTTATAATAATTTTAAGTAAAATTTTAAATTATTTTATATAAAATCAAAAATCTTGAAACTGCATTATTTCCCCAGGAGTGAGGCAGAGATACATCACTGGGTTGGCAGGATGGATTTAGGGGTGGGCAGACTTCTTAGCTTCTGTCAGGAAACAGTCTTCCGTCCAAGTAGGGCTGACAAACCATCCAGCGTGGAGAAGGCACAGGGTTTCTGACCTGAAGATGAGAGTTCATGCCCCATGTGGCTGTGGGCCTGCAAGCTAACTTTAGCCAAGAGTGGGAAGCATTAAAGAAGGATAAACTTGAGTCACGTGTAGGGAAATGAATGCAGCAAGAGACCATACTGTTAAGTGAAATCAATCAGACACACAAGTGCAAATATTGCATGCTTTCTCTTAAATAAGAAACCCAAAGTACAAATGATTTAAAGAGGAAAGTAAAAGCTAGTTATTACTAAGTAGGGAGATATAGCCCCAGCAGATGGAAGGGGACAAAGAGTTGCAGAGAGAGGAGGGGAAGGGGTCATAAAAGAAATAAGATGTGTCATGTAATGTGCCGCTTCCCCATGATCAATGCCATTATGTACAGCAACCATGTACTAATAAACAGAGACACAGTGGTCCGCGTGAGTGTTGAAAGGAAAAGATTACCAGTAAAGAGAATGGCATATGGCCTGGTGGCCAGAGAGAGGAGCTCCTGCTAGAGATGTGAGAGGGTGATTTAGGCACTTCGCAGGTGAAACACTGCTACCCAGCCACCAAGAATGAAAATTGTATTAGTAACAGAGTAACATGAAATTGTAACACATGTATGAGCTAACAGTGTGTTTTTACAAGTTTGCCATAAAATAACTTACTTATCGGGAACAAGTAGGATTTTTAAAAGTTTCAGTAGAGAATTAAACAGGGTGTGGTGCTGCACACCTGTAATCTCAGCACTCTGGGAGACTGATGCAGGACTTTATAAGTTCAAGCCCAGCCTGGGCAACTTACTGGCTTAGCAATACCCTGTCTCAAAATTAAAAGCGGGCTGGGGATGTTGCTCAGTACAAAGGCCCTGGGTCCAATGCCCAGTGGATGTTTATGAGAAATACATTTTCACACAAGGCATGTTACACTTGCATAGGTGTGTGGACCTGAACACTGCGGGGAAGCTAAGTAAACACTGCTGGAAAAAGTGGGCTCCTAAGTGTGGTTCTAAGTCCCCTATAGGAACTGCTCTACTTCATCGCCATGAGATGAGGCTGGGTCTGCGTCTCCTCCCCTCTTGTGACCGGGGAACAGAGGGCAAGTGACCGGTTTGTGAATCCTCTTGTGAGAGATCCCAAATGACCTCACTGGCAGTGTTTCCCAGAGACCCTCCCTTGTTTCTACCACAGACGTGAAATGTGTGGTTGGCACACTCAAAAATGGACACATTGCAAATGACAGCAAACTTGAAAAAATCCAAAGTGCCAAAGTCCACAGTTGAGCCACCAGGGGGGTGTAGGCTTCCGGGGTCTGAAGAACTGGAGCCCGTAATATAATCGCGGACACACTAGTTTTCTCTTGAGCATGCTTGAGGAAGGAAAGTTTTATTAGACATGTGAAATGTTACAGTCCACACAGTCACTTCCAGAGTCCTGGTACTGTTAGTGAAAAATATTAAGAGAATTGTCAGTGACAAAATTGGTGACAAAATTGGTGACAAAATTGCCGTTTAACAGATTTTGTTATAAATATTTCAACTTTATGATTTAACAAATCATCTCCATATGATTAACCATCTCTGTTATCTATTTGTGGCAAGAATTTTGGCAAATAATTTCACTTTGGGGCCTCAGATTGGGAGATATGTACACTGTCCATTAGTGTTTTTAAAATTATGGCTCTTGATCCTGTTGGTGCATCACACTAGTGTTCTCTGAAAAGAAAATGGAATTCACTAACTTTTTAGAAAATATAGAGGACAAGACACTGGAAAAGTAGTCTGTAAACTTTCTGCTTCACGTATCCTTGGGCATACTGTGTGACAATGGGAAGTGCCTTCCTTAGTAGGAGTTGTAGGTAACAGAGTTGGGAAATTATTAATCTACAGAATCAGAAGTCTGTTCTGTCTGTAAAATGAAATCACTCTTTGCACTTTAAAAATTGTGAAAATAACTTCTTTCAACTCTGTGTTGTGCAGCTTATTGCTTGGTAGAGCATAGTAGCTAGCTAGAAGGACATTTAGTTGAAGTGATTACATTGTATTTATTCCTTCAATTAGTTGTAACCTTTAAAATCCATTGCAATTTTTAAGACACACCTTTTTGGGCTATCCCACTCCGCTAAAAACAACCTAAGAAAATGTCAGGCATCAATAACTGAGTGCATTTCTGGGTGTCATGGTGCATGCCTGTCATCTCAGCCCTTGGAAGGTTGAGGCAGGAGAATCACTCTGAGTTTGAGGCCAGCCTGCATCTCTAAAGTGAGATTTTGTCAACAAACCAACCTAAATTCCAATCAATTTAACGTGAATATTAAATGTCTCTGGTATGTAACATACTGTGGTATGAGGCCAGGAGACAGAAGAATGAATAAACATGATCCTTGTATTCATTCAGTTTGTAATTTTAAAGAGAGCATTGGGTGTGAAAAGAAAACATCCTATCCCTAACCAAACAATAGAATTTATGTGTGCAGTTATAAAATATTATCCTTAATACTCACAAATACAAGGCATTGTTTTATCTACTTCTTTTACGCAACAAACATTTGCTGTGTGGCAGGTATTTTTCCAGGTTGGATGCTGGTAGGCTGAAATGACATGGTCTGTATTCTCACAACTTTTTTATGGTAGTAAAGATACAGGAAATGAACAAGTAGACAAGAAAAACACCAAATAGTGGTGTTACAATGAGGCGAGGCATCGTTCCAGTCTGTATCTGGACAGCCCCTCAAAGCCTCACCACTGCCAGGAGAGGCTTTGGAGAGGCGATGGGGTGGTGAGGGTGTGGTGTTCATCATGGGTTCCTGCACTGATGGGTTTACAGCTAAATGTGGTGTTGGGAGGCAGAGCTTGGTGGAGGATGCATTACTAGGGCGTGGCCTGGGAGGGTCCGTGTCCCTCCTCCTCCCTTGATCCCTCTGGCTGCTTCCTGTCTGCCTTGGCATGAGCAGCTTCTCCTCTGTGATGCTCCTCTGCCATGCGGCCCTGCCTTGGAGCCAGCCAGCTATGGACTGTGGGCCAAAATACACCTCTATTCCTTTAAGTTGTGGGTGTCAGGCATTGCGTCTCAGTGGTGAGAAAGTAGGGGAGACAGGCATTAGCTAGAGGCTGTTTTGTTGTTTTGTTTTGT
The DNA here is from genome assembly GCF_000276665.1 of Chinchilla lanigera. NCBI lineage: Eukaryota > Metazoa > Chordata > Mammalia > Rodentia > Chinchillidae > Chinchilla > Chinchilla lanigera. The sequence goes on from NW_004955417.1 coordinate 31,009,410, forward strand.
TTTTATTGGATCATCAGAAAAGGCCCCTCTCTGTTTAAAGTTGAGATATGACAAAAGCAGGATGTCACTGCACGCCCGGGGGAGGAACAGGGGGCAGATGCCAGGCCTGCACAGCCAGGAGTTTGCAGGTTAGAGAACTGGACGAGGGAGCAAGCAGGAAGGCAGAGGAGCAGGAGAACCAGCCTGAGGGGGCCCTGTGAGCACGGTGAAGATCTCCAGCATGTTTTCACTGTCACAGGCCCCTTTGAAGGCTGTGAGCCAGGGACTTCTGTGGTCTGATTTCTTTTTAAGACCAGTACAGCCACAAGAGCGAACCAAAGCTGGCGAGAAGACCATTTAGGCAACAGATGACTGCGGCTGAGGTTAAGGTAGAAGCAGTGACGACGGATGATGTAGGGAAGCGCTAGAGCTGAAACACGGGCTTTGCTCATAGGCTGGTGCAGGCAGGACGGAAGGGAACCACGGCCACTCACAGCTTCAGCGCGGGCTGCAGGGAGGTTTCACCAGCTGTGAGGGGGAAGCCAGGGGTCCGGGCAGTGGGGCCGGAATCCGGGCTGTGCGTGCTCACCGACGTGCAGGCCGCGAGCACGGAGCAAACCTGCGGCCGCGGCAGGCGGAACCGGGGGCAGCAGACAGCCACGGGGGAGCACGGATCCAGCCCGGCCCGGGCGAGGGGCGCCCTCCCTCCTGCCAGCAGCTGGAGGCGGGTATTTTTGTGTCACACCGATGCGCTCAGCTTTTTACCTGGACAGCGACGGTGCGAAGGGCGGGCTGGATCCAAGCCTCGCGGACCCTCTCTACCGCGCCGCGCCGCTTCTTGGGCGACTAGGAGAACGTGCGGGCTTCTGAACGGCGTATTTTGAAGACGTCTGAACGAAGGATTTTTCTTTAAAAACACCCTGTTCAGCCTGGGGAGAGTGAAGTTCACGCGGCCTCGGGCCCTCCGCTCCCGCAGGACCTCCCGCCGCGGAGGCAGACCCCTGCCTCGTCTCGCCTGTTTCCACGCTGGCGTCAGCAGTCTGCAGCACGCGGTGTTCACGCGCCTCGCGTGGGGCTGGCGCATGCGCATCGCACAGCTGGCCCCGTTTTCCGGCCGCTCTCTCCCCCCACATCGCGGTCCCACTGAGAAAGACCCCTCTCCGGCTTCCTGCGTCTGCCTTCTTGCTCCGCGCCACGCTTGCGTCTGGCTTGTTCACCGGGCTCCTTGCAGCCCGGCCTCAGCTGACTGCACGGTGCGGCGGCGTACCGCGCCGTGTCCCCCACGCCCGGCCGCGCAGAGGGCGCAGGAGGCCGAGTCAGGAGCGCTCGCGCAGAGCTGGGGGAAGGCGGGCGGCGGGCCTCCGCTCGGGAAGGCTCTCTGCCCCCGCAGCCTCAGGCGGCAGTCCCCTCTGCGGTCGTCGGTCCCCGGGCCCTAGGTCAGTGCTGCAGCCTCTGCGTCCGCCGGAGCTCAGCTTGGGGCCAGGCGAGACCGGGGCCGGCGGTGCCGCGAGGAGGCGCGGGCCCAGGGCGACGGCCTCCGTTCGCTCCGCTCCTCCAGACCCAGCGGGACCGGGCTTCGGTGGGCTCAGACCTCGCAGCCCAGCCGGAGCGCAGAGTACCGCGGGGGAGGCAGCGAGCAGACGCAGGGCTGAGAGGCCCGCAGGCCCC
>NW_004955417.1:31011811-31081561 GCF_000276665.1 Chinchilla lanigera
GCCGCCGCGACGGCGCCTCTGTCCGCGGGAGTCGGGGAGCGGCGCGCAGCCCTGCGCCCCCGGCCTCCTGCGCCCCTTCCTGGAGGGCACACGTGTCACCCGAGGGTCTCCCCTCCGCGCGTGAGTCCCGAGGGAGTGTGTTCTTCAGCCCTGCAGCCGCAGCTGGACCTGTTCTGTGGGAGAGAGAACTCGCGCCCTCGAGATGGGGCTTCGTTTTCAGGGAAGCCTGAAACCCGTGTGCTTCAATCCGCGTTGCCCGCGTTCGGCACAGGGCCGTAGACCTCAGTAGCTGACGTACTGCCAAAGGGAGCGCCTTGCTAGGATGTTTACAAATGACAGCCCGATACCACGTGGACTGCAAGTTGTATTTACAGTTTCTTCGTGAATAAGTCAAGTTTGCACAGTGTCATAAACTTGCTGGCATATGAAAGACAAAATTCCTTTGTACTTACACTGAGTTCGTTAATAATGTTGGTCCTGAGGCCTCTAGTGTGCCACACATACAAATACTTCTGCTTTTATTGGGGAATCCGTCTTGTTAAACAGAAGTCTTAAGTGCTTAGTGCTAAATCAGTCATGTATCGGGTGAAGTAAGATCACCCACCGTCAAAGAGGTCGCGCCCTAGCGAAGAAGACAAACCTATAACCATAGTTTTGAAGGCTGTGTCAGAGTATATGTCTTTAGCCGGACCGTAGGTACATAGTTGTACTTTTTAGTAAATATCTCACCTTTCGAAAGTGGCATTATGAAAGTGAACGTTTATACACCTTTTCAAGGTGATAGTAGCACAGGCAGGGGTGTAACTGCCAGCAGACAAAGTGATTTAGCTAAGTGACTTGGATCTACCCAGTGGTCATTCTAAAGAAGACAAGGTCATTAGGTTTGGAATAGTAAAAACTGCTTCACAGCTTTGTGGAGGAACGAGAGAAACCCTGTTGAAGTGCTTGGTAAGGTGCTAAGTGCTAGGTGAAAGGTTAGGCCCCTGCCCTGTCTGACCTGGCTCTTGCTCTCCCTGAGCTGCCCCCCTCCACTGTCCTGCTGGCTGTGCTGGCCTTTTCATTCTCTAAACTGGTCTGGGGACCTGGTGTTTCTTCTCCTGCGGTGCTGTTTCCTTTGGCCTCACTCTGTCCCCATTAAACTTCACCATTCTTCCGAGTTGTCCTCCCCACCGTTCATTCTCTATCCCATCACCAAAATTTTAAAAGAAACAAAAGAATTAAAAAAACCCCAAAAACCCAAATCAGCACCAACCCGTGGATTTTGTGTTCTTGTACTACTGAAACACTACGCAATCCTGTTGTACAATTTTGTCTCTCTTAGAATGACAGGGAAGAAGCTTGTTTTGTTCACATCACACCACAGGTGCCTGACATACGGGAGGAACTGAGTGAATTGTTCATAGAATTCATAGTAAACACTAGCAAGTTGTCAGAAGAAGGTTACAAGTCTGAATCAGTTTTCTAGTTTTAGTTTTGAAATATTTCTTCGGTCACTTAGGTGAACTTAGATAACTAATCGACTAGATTGCTTATTTGTAAAATATTTAGACATTCCTAGAATCAAAATTCTATTTTAAGAGTATTCTAGATTCTCCTAGAATCATCTTCTAGTTTAGGGTGAAGAGGGCACAGGAGTACCTAGCTGGTGCTGCATTTAGGTTTGGGAGGGGCATTGTCAAAGCTGTGTCCTGAAGGATTCCATTAAATAAGGTCAGGAATTGGTTATCTGAAAGAGTGCTATAATTCTTGGGATGGGAAAATTCATCACCTATTTACAAGAGTCCTATCTAGTAAGTCTGACACTCTACCCTGACAGGTTCTACAGAAGAAGTAAAATATATGTTTGTTTATTCAGCCAATTGAAAGCATCTGTCAGGTAGAAGAGAATAATCAAGTTTTTTGAGGATACGTATTTAGGCAGGATATGGGTAGGATGCCTAGCACAATACCTGACATAATAGGTGCTAACTTTTTTTAATTAACATAATGTTTGGGAGAATTTCGTTTTTGCTCACTGGCCTGCTTATTCTTTTTAGTTCTTCCAGCAACCACAACTTGCTTACTTAAAGATGTCCTAACTCTCAGGGAAACCTAAAGCCAATGACAGTGGTTGTGTTTTGTACATCTTGTTAATTCATTAGTGTAGGTTACTCCCTCTAGGAAAAGTTCTTTCCTTGGTTTCTTAATAGCATTGTTTCAGGTTCTTGTCTTTGCTGAGTTCTCTACATCCATTTGCTCTTTACAGTTTTGTATAATTGTTTTCTATGATTTCTTTATCTCTCTTTTTAATATATTATCAGTGATTATTAAACTTGAAAGTAGTAGTTTTCTGACTTACGCAGGCATAAGTGTTATGTGGTCTGTGAAATGATGTGCAAACTTGATTGCATTTTCAAAGTACCTGTGTTGGAGAAGATGATTCACATATCTCATCAGCTTCAAAGAAGTCTAAAAACAGGTTAAGAATCTCTTTAATTTTATCCACATCCAGGTTTAAATACTGGCCTGTATACTAAACAGCACACTAGTTAAACATACAGTTGTGTACTTCGCACTAGATACTATTACAGTTCTTGAGGATACAGTGTTGAACAAGACAGCCATGGTCCCATATGTATTTCATGGAACAGACCCTAAGGTTTCGGTTCCAAATGGAAGATCCTTATTTACAGTTTTCGGCAGGACACACGTCCAGGATGTTCCACAGAAAAACTCCAAACTTAACTCTTCATTGTCCTTCTGCCTGCTGCATCCGACACACCACGGGTACTACTTGTTCCTCTTACACCCGAGACCTGCAGTGGCAGACCTTTTAGAGCTTTCGAAGATACAAACGCCCACTGCAGCACACGCGCTGAAGGCTCACTGCCACTGTGCTAGACAGATCAGTGGCATCCTTTATCTCTCCCCGCTCACAAGACATCTCCTGCTTACCCTGTAAGATACAGACCTGTTCTTATAAATTATGCTTAAAAATGTACAGCTGTAATACCTTGGTTCATGAATGCATCTGTTTGCAAGCAATTCAGTTTACAAACAAATTCATTGGACAAAATATTGCTTTTGTTCGCAAATTCCACATCAGGTGACAAGCACAACCGTGGCCATCTTCCCCGCACAAACACATCTTCCCCAAAAGTGTAAAACAAATTAAGTTCATAGACCGAGGCACCACTGTATTCGCTTTCCTAAAACAGTGTATATCCATAATCCACAGTAGGAAATATATGTTTTACAAATTAACTCATACTCAAGTATTCATACATGTACATGACTATTGTAGTGTGTGGTAAGTTAAAACCAGAGTTTTACTTTAAAAGCGTTAGTATGAACAGTGCATTTTATTTTACTTACTCGGTTTTGTTTTTCCCCCAACTGCTGGAAGAAATACACTAAATTCATTTCTGCTAATGGGCTGCAATATATAGTTCAAAAAACACTTGTGCTGGAGTTGTCTGTACATTAAAGTAATACTTTTCCAAATTAAGTGGCCTTTTCTGGAATGACTGTTTTCAGCACCCTTCAACCAATCTAACTAGAAAAGTCCGTGGGTCTGTGAGTCATTTATAGTGTGTTATCCCACAGGTCACGGGAGTGTGTTGGTTGAGGTGAGTGACGCAAGGTGGTACTTCAGCACACACAGGACAGTGAGGTGGAGAGCTGTAGGCGCAGAGGAAGCAAGGTGTTTGGGCTGAAGGGGTCAGCCGAGTGGGTGGTAGCTTGCAACCCCACAGCTGGCCCTCACAGTGAGCCCTGGTCCCTGGGGAGGAATACCCACAATGCCCAGCCACGGCTTGCCCTTGGAACTTCAGGGCGTCGCAGAGCCCACACAGCTGCAGGAAGGGGCACAGGCCGGCACCGAGCAACCCCCTCACAGGTGTAACAAAGTGGATGTAGCTTTGAGAGGTACGCCTTTATGGGGGATTTAGGGTGAAATGAAAAATTTTAAACTTTGAGAAAGAAGTACCAGAAAAGCTTTTCTCTCTAGCCAGGGGCTGAAACAGTTATCAGTTATTTTCCTTGAAAGTAATTCAGATTTTTGTAGCAGCTTACGTTTTGTGAAGTGCCGTTCATAAATTATCTAAGAGGAGGAGACCTGGCGTTGGGGTCCCCACGGAGGAGGGAAATGTGAAGCTGGGTGAAAGAGAAGGGAAGGCGGAATGGCAAGGCATGGCCCTGACAGTCACCAAGACTGGCTCCAGCACGAAGCGGAAGCCCTGCCTGTTGGGCCGGCCGCACTGAGAGTGTGGCCGGACTTCGCTTCTGTCTGACTGGAGCCCAGTCGGCCTGCGCGGAGCCCATGCTCCTAGCGGAGGTGCTGCCCGGGTGCCCGCACTCCTGCCCTTTCTTGCGCATTGTGCCCTGGTATGGAAATACCTGTTTCATGGGAAGGACTGGCTGGTGGTTATCCATGGCTCTGTGTGCCGTGAGGTTTGTCCCTACTCTTCCTCTGCCATCGTACACACAGGCAGCTGCAGATGTCCCTGTGTGAGTAGGGACGGGTGAGTTCTGATACAGCAGGCGGCTGCAGGATTTGTTCTGGGTGCTGTGATTTCTTGACCCATGTTTAAATCCCCTGGTCTAAAAAGAGCAAATCCAGAAAGGGTGGAATCAGAACAAGGTGAGTAGCGTTTGCTAGCGTAGAATGTACCACTGACTTAGGGAGACCCTTCAGCACTTCTTGATTCGGAAACCCAAAAGGATTAACAGTGTGCATGAAAACGGTAAAATATTAATAGCAGCTAAATTTTTTCTGCATTCATGTGCCAGCTACTGTCTTCAACACATCACTAACTCGTAGTGCTCACCATAATAACCAGATGGTCCAGATGTTACTACTTTCATCTTGTGTGTGTGTGCATGCCCCTATGGCCCTGGGGATTAAACCCAGGGCCTTTGCACAGAGCTATGTCCCAGCCGTTGTAAAATTATTTAGAGACACAGCGACACAGCCACCCTGAGTCACTTAGATGCCCAGGAACTTACTATGAGTTAGAACTTACTATGCTCCTGCCTCAGCCTCCCAGAGTGCTGGGATTAAAGGTGCGCACCACTGTGTGTGAGGCATGACAGTGCAAAGTGATTCACATAGCTGACATCACGCAGCTGGAAAGTAGCAGAGCCGGCACTTGAGCTGGCACAGTTTGAGGGCAGCCCTTCTCCTAAGCACAACACACTACAGCTGCTTTCTGGGGTGAAGAGAAGACTGGAGGGAGAAACAGCTGTGAAACATGGTAGAACTCTTGGGCCCTTTGGGTGATTTTGCAGGTTAAAGTTCTTCTGTCACTCACAAGGGGTGGTTGCCTTTCATTTGTTTCTAGCCCACGCCATAGAAATAAGGCACGAGCACGTTTGAGGGCCTGGGTGAGACACATCGGCGGTGTCCGCAGGTGAAAGGGAGCAGCTTGGATTTAGGATTTGCCTATGATACGCCTTGCTGTGAACAAGTAGGAGAGATGGACAGGAAACTCCATGTTTGACCTGGCTGTTTTTCTGTTGCTTGTTTTTATGTGGAACTAGCCTTCCTGAAATTGTACAGTAGGTGTGGCATTTGGTAGTGTTTTGAGCGCAGAGAGCTTGCTTTTCGGTGGTTCTTGGGTAGCATCTTACAGCCTGAGACCCCTTGGCCTGGGCTGCTGGGCTTGAGAACTCACCCCAGCGTGGACCCTTTCTCCGGAAGGGTCTGGAGCGCTCAGCTGTGGGAATTCAGAGGCTGCTCCGGGCCAGCGGCCTGATTCGGGCCTCCTTGTGCTCTCCGTGGGCCAGGTGCCGGTTACCACAGCGTCCCCTGCTGCGAAGGTGTCCCAGGCCGTTTGCTGCTGCCTTAGCCTTTTTCGCGTGATGCTGCGCTGTGCACGGCTCGTGGCTGGGACTGCTGTCCTAGCTGCCCTGTCCTTTCTGTCTTTCCCGTCTGTTTCTCTAAGTAGCTCACCCATGATCTTTTGTACCGAATTTCTTCTGTTATCTGTCTCTCTCGCCTTTGCTTGATTCCTGTGTTTCACTTAGACTTCAGTAGCGCGGAGGGGTGACGTGGTCGAGGCCCCGCTGTGCAGGTTACTCGGGAGCTGCTGCTCGCCTCTGCAGCGGCTCATAGAGCTGCCTGGGCGGCAGTTACTGGAGTCTGTCCTGTGGGGCAGTGAGACCAGGTGGATCCCAGTTTGGCCCGAAGCAGGAGGGTAGAAAGGGTGGACAGAGGCATCTCAGGAACGCCAGGGGCAGGGCTGGTGCTGGGGTGTCGGAGTCCACTCGGGCCTTTTTCTCTGCAGCACAGCCGTGGCTGTGGGGCGAGCAGGGCAGACAGGACAGAAGCTGGCTGTGCCCTGGCGGGCGGAGTCCTCGCGCAGGTAACCCGGGCACCCCAGCTGCGCGTGCCGGAGCTGCAGGCCTCCTGCCCTCTGTTCACAGGTGTGGAAGATTAGACACGGGTTCAGTAGGTCGTTTGTGCTCAGGTAAAAGTTTAGATTCAAACCAGATCTACCAAGGCCTCCTCTTTTTATCACTGTTGCATGCTCCGTGCTGGTTGCTTTTCATTTGGCTTTTACTCCTTTCCAGTTCATTTTGTGGGTTTTTGTTTGCCCCACAATTTTTCTAGCATATAGCTTTAATCATGTTACTTTTCTTTTGCTCCAAAATTTTTATTCTCCTGCATCTTTAAAAACAAATTTAAGATTCATTATTATGAAACAAAAGGCATCTAAGAAACTTACTTTTCTCATTTCCTATCTTCTCAGTTTTGGTCCCACTATATTTCTTAAATTTTAAGTTACCAAGAGTTCTTTCTGGTGGAGTAACTTACTTTCTTACTGGCTTTTCTGAATGCCCCCCTTTAAGATTTAGTTCAGGGCTCTGTGGCCGATATCCAGGGTTCCCCAGAAGAAAGAACTGAATGTGAACCACTTAACCACAGTTTATGTGCTGACTGTCCCAAGGGTTGCTCAGGCAAGTGTCATTTCAACCAGTCAATTCTTGTATTGAATACATTTGATAAAATGGTCATTTGTATATTCCCTGTTATTTTATCTTGTAACAGTTAATGAAAAAATATGCAATTTTTGGTCATCGTGTATTTAAATAATTGCACTGGTAAGTGGTTAATTTGTAATGAATTTTTACAAATTCTTCTGTCATTTTTGCCCCGCAGGATCCATTTTCACCTTATTATGAATTTGTTTTCTCTTGTAGGCTTCAAATTGTAGGAACTCAGTGGATATAGAAGTACTGAAAATCTCATATGCTTCTCTTACAAGTTTTCTTAGACTCCTAGGTCATTTAACTCATCTATTCAACAAATATTTAATTCAGCTAGAAGAATGAAGGTTGTACTTCAAGATTTTCAGATGGTTGAAAATAAGAAAGCATACGTGTGGGGAGTGGGACAGTTAATCCTGCCTTAACTATGTGTGTCAGTTCATGCTGCCGTAGCAATACACCATAAATTGGTTTTAAGCAACAAAGTTCTGGAGGCTAGGGAATTTAACACAGGAGTTTTAGAGGAGACCTAGACAATTCAGTCCATAACACTATGAAAGAAAAGACTAGCTTAGGTATTTTTAAGTGTTTCATTAATATTAATTATTAATTCTTTTCTTAGCCCATTTTTACTGCTAAAACACAGAACCTCAAGGTGTGCATCCTCTAATGAACGTTCATCTGGCTCATGGTCTGGAGGCCGGAGGCCAAGCTTGGGGCTGCGTCTGGTAGGGAGCTCCTGGCTGTGTTGTCCCATGCTGGAAGGCAGAGACGGGTGCAGGGAGAGGGAAGGACACTGAGCTCCTCTGTTTCCAGGAGCCCATTCTTGTCCCAACTGCTGGTGGTGGCGTTGATTCATTCGTGAGAACAAGCCTGTTACCTCTTGGAGCTAAGACCTCTCAGCATGGTCATGTTGGGCATTAAGGCTCCTAGCTCGTGCATTGTTGCAGATGGTTTCAATCCATAGCAGTGTTGTCCTTAAAACTTCCAAGATTCCCTGTTCTGTGGTAGCTCACTTATGTTGTCAGTGATCTTGACCTTATTTTACATTACTCACATTATTTCTTGTTTTTTTCAGTAGAGTAAAAAGACTTCCTTTGTTCAGTTCTTTTGCCCATCCTTTCTTTGCATAGCACTGCATCATGAAGTTTGTGATGAATCCTTTTAGTGCTGATTGCCTGAATGTGATATTCTGATTATAAAAATTTTATGTTCTTGGATCAGTGAATGAACTTCAGGAGCACTGTGAATACTTTAACATATCTAAATATAATTGTATGCATGGCTAGATTCTGAGGAAACAGTCCCCAGCTTTTATCAAACTCTAAAAATAGCCTGTATCCCCCAAACAGAAAAGAAAGTCAAGAGCTGGCACTGCCCATGGGGCACAGCGTCTGTTGCAGACCAGTCCCTGCACTGCTTCTTCAAAGGGCAGTAGTGACACTGGCTGGGGGCCGTTTGGGTCATAAAGGGTCTGCTGCTCTTGTTCAGTTGATTTTCTACTTGATCAATTTTGTCAGAATATCATGTTACAAAATGAAATTGGCTATTTATATAAATAAACTCACTGATCAGAAGTTTATGTGTTGTCATATTTTGACATTTGTCATGTATGTGTATGTGTCCACATATATAAATAACTTGCCTATTTAATTTTTTTCAGAAATGAGAGATAAAATGAGAAAATGGAGAGAAGAAAACTCTAGAAATAGCGAACAAATTGTAGAGGTTGGGGAAGAGTTAATTAATGAGTATGCTTCTAAGCTTGGAGATGATAGTAAGTTTCTGAGTTACTTTATTATATTCAGGCTGAACACTCGTCTCATTTATGGTTCTTCATTGATTTTTTTAGACCTGTCTTCATGTTTTCTCTACTGTTCAAATCATGTGTGATTTTGTCTCAGGAAATTTAATGATAACTTTATTTTGAGAATTTATAATTGCTGGTAGGGAAGCTATCAAAGGAGCGTTTTTGTTTTAAAGCTCACAAGGCTGCCAAATGTGTCGCCAAAGTGTGTTTCATCTGATCTACCAAAATGTATTTCATAAAGAAGTTTTTAGAATGGTAAAGGTGTTAATTGGCAGTTCTTACCTTATAAGACATTAGAACATTTTCTATTGCTGAGAGCTGGAAGTATGCTTTTTTCTTAATTCCAGAAATAATACAATAAATCAATTTTCAATTATAAGTAATGTTCTCTAAAATATTAGAAAGTAGAAGCTTTATTAATTTGGGGGATTTTTAATGTTAAATTCAGTGCATTCTCTTTCTCTATCTAGTTTGGATCATATATGAGCAGGTGATGATTGCAGCTCTGGACTATGGTCGGGATGACCTGGCGTTGGTAGGTGTTACATTTTATATTTCATTTGGTTTACAGAATATATGTACGTGGTTAAGAGCTGGTGCAGCCTTGTGTTAAATGCTTTCCATGATAAGTTTTGAATGTAGTTTTAACCTTAAGTGGAGAGTGGGGTACAGTTCAGTGGCAGAACACTTGCCTAACATACATGAGGCCCTGACTCAGTCCCCACCACGGGGGCAAAAACAAAACAAAACGTGAAAACCATCAAAAACAGTGGATGGGACTAATTAGTAACCTCAGGGCACAGTAAAAACCGTATAGACCATTCTTTATGGATCATTTAGGATGTAGATTGTAATGACGAGTCTTCAACTCTTTTTTTGCCTGTTATTTCTTTTAGTTTTGTCTTCAGGAGTTGAGAAGACAGTTCCCTGGCAGCCATAGAGTCAAGCGATTAACAGGCATGAGATTCGAAGCCATGGAAAGGTAACCTAATCTTGTGAACAGTGCGATTTTTATTTAAAAAATGGCAAATGCAGAGCCTCTGTTTAGGTTTTCCGACACCAGGACGCACCCGCAGTTGTCCACGGTCTTCTGTTGCCCAGCACTAAAGTAGTTGTCAGAGTGCTTTTCAGCACAGATCTTGCCGGATACTCCCAGGAAATGGGATTTGACATGAAGTCTGATCCATTTCCCATCTCTGGCCCAATGAAATTGGATCATGCTTTGGAGTAAGAACTGGCTTCAAATCCTAGTTCTAGCATTTTCTAGCTTTTGAAAATGCTCGACAAATTATTTAACTTCTTTTAAGCCTTTTTAGCTTCAATTCTTTGAAGTAAGGATTTTGCCAACTTCTTAGTGTTGTTTTGGGAAATACACACAAAGACACATTGAAAACAAAATCAATAGAAGGCGTCATCTTCGTCTAGCCTGGAGTTTTCAGCCTTCTTCAAAAACCACCCCATTTCCAAGGATGCATTTCACACGGAAAGGAAGAGGAGAAATGATGGTCTGTCCTGTTTGCAGCGTGCATAGAGTGCTGTTTGGCCTGTCCCTCCTCCTCCATGGTAATTCCCAAAACACCTGTGTGGAACTGCAGGAGAATTAAGTGTTCACCGTGGTTAGACTGTGAAGTGCGGCAGGGTTTGGCTGGGGTTGCGGCTGGAGATGCGGAGGAGTGCCAGATGGTGTAGGACCTCACATGTCCTGCTAAGGAATTTCAGAAAGGCGCGGGGAATCCATTCTAAGACTGTGAGGAAAAGTAGCAGTTGGATTTGACCGTTAGAACGTTTTAACAAGGGTGTGTAGTCAGCAGTCTCAGAAAGAAGGCAGCCTTCAAGACTGCTTTACCAGCGTTGTGAACTGTGCAAAGTGTGGCCGGTGAGGATGGATGAGAGGAATGGAGAGGTACGAAAAGGGTCACCAGTTCCATTTTTTTTTTTTTTTTTGGTTTTTCTCTGGTACCGGGAACCGAACTCACGACCTTGCGCTTGCCAGGCAGGTGCTTTTGCCGCTGAGCTAAATTCCCAGCCCCTACCAGTTCCATTTTAGAGTCAAAGGGAAATGAGCAAATATGACTTTCGGTTTTCTGTGTTGCATCTGTATTGTCATCAGCAAACAGAGCACAAACAGGATGAGGAAAGTGGAGGTTTGAGTGGAAAACCGTACCAAGTTTGAGGTACTATCATGGATATCTAGCTGCAAAACATAAGGAGGAAGTGGAGTATATATTGTAAGGACAAAGAAATGGGAACGAGAGAGTAGATCTATGCTTGTGTTGGTAGGATAGCAAGGTCACTGATCCGAGGCAGTGAGAGTGGCGTGGAGTACAAGCTGTGCATCACGAGTGGTGAACATTCACATACTGTTCGGCATTGCCAGTGATTTGAGACTTTCTCATACTCAGGAATACGGGAAGAAGTGAGTCTCCTTCTGTCCGTTTCCACTGCTCATCTCTCTGCCACTTTCTCCACTCAAGCCTAGCATACATGGGTGTGCACCCTTCCAGGCTGTAGTGTCTGAGTGTCTGCCGTGTGTGTCTAGTTCTGGTGTGTGCTCTGCCTTACTAACCTGGGTTGCTAGTTTCTGCCTTTGTATTTAGGCCCAGTTGAACCAGTATTCTTTGAGATAAGTTCTTCTGTGAGTACTTGATGTGATGGGTTTCCCTAAAAAATTCAGAACGTAGTTAGCATCTGCCGGTAAATGGAGATGGGAAGACTTGAGTAGCAATTTGAATGCAGTTAAAGCCCTGCCAGTTTAATCTTTTCCGGTCTTCACTGTTTATCACTACATTTTTAAGGTAATGAATTTTGCTTTTTATTTTTAAATAGGTACGATGATGCTATACAGCTGTATGATCGAATTTTGCAAGAAGATCCAACTAATACTGTAAGTTTGTAGATTGTTGTGGAAATGATCTGTTTAATTTAAAAGGTGGAATTAATTCCCTGAGAAAATGATGCAAAGATACATGTGGAGCTAGGCTTCATGCTCTTAGCGTCAGTAGCTCATGGTGGGCCACATTGTGTTTTATATAAATGTAAGACTCCGCAGTAAAGTTGAACTTCTAGAAGCTGTCTTACTACAAAAGAAGTTAATTGAAATTAAAAAAGAATAGACTGTGGGCTTGCGTAAAACCCCAGCATAGCTTAGTGTTTTCACAGTCCTTTGAAGGTTAAGAAATACTAACTTTACAATTTGTGTGGTTACCCTTTTGTTGACTTAATGAAAAAGAGTTAATATCCTAAGTTAAATAAGACTCGTAAAACATGTCTTTGTCCTTTCCTAAAGAACCTCTCATGTACTTACTGCACTTACAGCTCTGTATCCTGTTTCACTTTCCACTTAGCCATACAGTGTATTGAGAAAAGTGAAATTAAGTTTCTGAAAGGAGTTTTTGAGTTTCATGTATTTTTCTCATATCAGGTTTATATTACTAACTAGAAATTTTCTTGGAATTGGGAGAACATTTTACTTACATTTTAGAAGGTGGGGATATTTTTCGTGAAGTATTTCACTTCTTCAAGATGCAAGATGATATATAATTGAACGTTGTTCCATCTTCGTGGTATTTTCCATAGTTTATGAATTTTCATGACTTTTAAGTCTGGCTGAAGGAGAAATCAAAATGATTTCTTTCATGGAATAGGTGTGAGGTGGTAGTAACTAAATCCTTTAGTGGTTAGGTAAACATTTTTGAATAAGATAAATAATTGTATTTGCCAGATGTATTTTTTTGTCAGATATTATCTAATCCTTGCCGAGTCTTCTTTCTTTCTGTAAACATTGACAATCTTTTTGGTGAGCCACCAAAGTATTTGTGTTCCTGAGCAAAGATACCAGTTCTGGTCCCGATCCCTTGAGAGCACTTGGATTGGATTGAGGGAGAAGACAAAGCTTCATGAGAGTTAGAACGGATAAAGCACAGGAGAAGGTGTCATGTAAATAATGAACAGTTCAGGCCTTGCTGAAGATGCTGCTGTCGCTGTCCTCCGGTTGCCTGGAAGGAGCGTGGGGCTGTCGTACTTGTCGTGTGCCTCTGTCTGTCCAGGTATCTGGTGTAGCAGGGCAGTTGTCCTTCCAGCTCCGACAGGCTCTCCTTCCTCCTCACACGTGGATGTCGTCTTCTCAGATGGGTGTTGAGTTTCCACTCCGCTTGCTGCTGGAGTGGAAAGACGGACCCTGGAGTGGAGGTTGTACCGTCTGGCCTTTGCCTTGAGGAGTGGTGCGATGTCACTAACGTGTTGTGGGCTTGCAAAGGTTTATTCAATTCTGATTCTTTGGTGATTGCTGCAGGAGTTTTGAGCCTTGCAGGCCCTGAAGAATGAATATGGCTTAAAGGAAACAGGTTGTGGGGGAACATCAGACTCTCCGTGAACAGCTGGCATGCAGCCTTAGCTTAGGGAGAGGAGCGTGAGGGCAGAGGGGTTCCCAGAAGAAGTGGTAAGCTGGGATGCCTATTCCCTTCAGTTTTTAAAAGTTAGGTGAGATATTATTTTGAAAAATAAGGTATAATCTGTTAAAGATTACAGATAATATAAAGTGATTCGTGGTAAAAAAAAAAAGTCTTTTTACCCCTGAGCTCAGATCCTCTTTACCTAAGTAAAGAATTATTACATTTTTTTTATATTCTTTCACAGATTTTTTTTTCACACACAAGGAGTTGTGTGTGTGTTTCTGTCACCATCTAGGCAGGGAGAGCGATTAGAAATGCATGAGGTAGCATTCTCCATGCGACGGTATATCTTAGAGGCCACACAGGGCAGCTCGGCCTTTGCCTCATCCTGTGGAGAAGCCGCATGGCGTTGTGTTGAGCTGCTGGCCCTGTAGCGCTGTCCTGACGGTGTACAGCTCCGAGTCTCCTCGGTGAGCTGCCTCCTCTCAGAAGCAAGTGCTGTGCACATGGGTGTCCTCTGTGGGGTGTGTGCTTACAAGTGGAATATCTGGGTGTGGAGGCCCAGGCATTTTAAATTTTGATACATATTACCACATTTGTCTCCAAAAAGGCCTTCGGCTTGCCTGTACTACTCAGCATGGTGTAGGAGAGCACCTCTTTCCCTGTATCGTCCCACATTGTATAGTATCAGCTTTTCAATTTTAATTCATGCCAGTCTAATTGGTTAAAAATGTTATCTTGTTGTAATTTGCATTGTGAGTACTATTGAACGTTTCTAATATGCTCCAAAAGCTGTTTGCATTTCTCCTTTTGAACTGCTTCCTTTTACATCTTTTTCAAGTAAAATTCTGTGTCTCTTCTGAGGTCATGCGCTGAGCCTGGCCGACCTCTCCTCGCCCTGATTTTGTTTATGCGGAGCCTCGAAGCAGGAGGCCTGCGTCTGCCAGCACCTGGGCTGTGAACTTCTGAGCTTCTGTCTTTGTTCTTAAGGTGGAGAGGGAAACCGAGTTTCCCCATGAACTATTTTTAGAGATTCCTTGTCAGCAGCAGGGCACCTAATGTGAGGAGGTGAAGAGAAGCTGGTGGTTTGGAGCCTTTTCTGTTTCAGGCCGAAGGTTATGGGGACCTAAGACTGGGACGAGTGGCATTTGTGGGAGTAGGGGGTGCATGAAGTGTGTTTTGTCGTAATAATACATAATCAGAGCCTCGCTGTATGAGAAGAGGAGCTCTTGAGTGTGAAAATTATAGTCACTCAACTGTCAGAAACAAGTCCTGGTCGGGGCTCCCTGTGAACTTTTACTTCTTAAATAACCCTGATGCTAGTTGGTTTGTTTTATTTTCCTGCTTTTGAACGAGAGGTGCCTTTCATTTTTTGAATGCTTTTTGAAGAAAAAATCATGCCTGTTACATGGAATGATGCTTATTGTAGTCCTTTGGCGAATGCTTGTTGAACAAATGCGTTCAGAAAGAGTTGATAATCTCTGTCTCTCGCCTTGATTTCGTATCTCAGAAAGATTAGGTGTTGCCGTGAGTTAGCTTTCTGGTGTGATAAGTCCGGTGTTTGACGTCTTGGTTTGTGTGGAGGTGAGGGGCTCTGTGCCAAGAGTGAATGCTGTAAAAATGCCACTTTCTCCAGACAGAAGCTGAGCCCTGCTGCCTTCCTTTGCTGAGCACCTGTCCACTGCTTTCTGGGTTCTCAAGTCTAGAGGTGGGGGGTTTGGTCATGTTTTGCAGGGAGGCCTCAGTCCTCAGTCCTTCAGTCCTTTCTAGGGAGCGTCTTTCTGTTTTCAAACGTGTTCCATTATGTTTCAGGGAAAATTGCTGACTAGCCTAGTTTTATGTAATGTGGAAGAAACAGAGCCAGTAGATGAGCATTATGGTCTGTGAAAGCTTGAGACAAGTTACACGGGCCCTTGTTGATTGCTTCGAACTAGTGTGTATATTTCTGATGGGAAGACTCTTGACTTTCAAACTCCAGCCCGCCGCCTTTTGCAGGAAGTGCGTTATTTAAACTTAGTCGTTGAGTAGACTGTGCTGCCTTTGTCACTGTGTGTGAAGACATGCGACTTGTCTGTCTTTTCACATCTCCTGAGCAGCATTGCTTATAGAATGTTTTGCTAGGGAAGCTGTGATAGAAGGAAATTGGTCTTTGTCAGAAACGCTTTTTGTATGATCTGGGTAAGGTCCAAAAACCAAGGGAAGCCTTTGTGAACCATTTTCTGGTTTCTTAGTAATTATTGGAAACCTGGGGTTCTGTGTGGCTTTTGGGAGATGTGCTTCAGAACTGTGGGTTAGACGTTCTACGAGTAAGAAACTGGCAGAAAAGAGTTGTGCCTTGTGTGGGAGCCTAGGACTCGCTGCTCAGATGAGGCCTTGGTCGTCTGCAGAGCGAGAAGGTGGACTCACCCCTGCACTCTCCCGCATTGCATCGCATCCCTCCTTCCTGCTCACATTGTGAGGTGAAGGACCGGGGACTGGGCCTCTGGTGCCGGGGTGTGTGTGTGTGTGTTTGTGTGTGTTGCCATTTCCATGGCCGACATTGTTATTTTATGTATGACACATTGTATATCCTGTGTTGATTTTAAAATTTACACACTTTAAAGTAAACAGCAAGACTTAAGATTTTAAATGTCTTTTATAGTAATTCTGTATCAAGTACTTTCTAAGGTTTCATATTTTATAATGGAAATTTTAATTCATACATTAAAACAATATTCTGTTATGCAGAAGGCTTAAATTAAAACCACTCATAAAACATAGAACAGTTTTCATTTTTAAGATTTAAATTAACTTTTGAAAAGACTGATCCAAGCAAAAAAATTCACAGAAATTCAGATTATCCGTACAGATTACAAGAAAAAAATACAAGAAACGCAGAATGAAAGTTGGTGGATATGTCAGACTGTATTTAGTCCAGCCTCCGTCAGTGCTGGCCGCCGTCTCCCCGAACGCTGTCTGCGCGTTCTGCCCCGGCTGGGTCTGGCCGCCGGCCCGTCATAGGCTCTTCATCCTGTAGCCTCCTCAGTGCTTGCTGCTCTCCCATCTGCAGTGCTGACTGCTCAGAGCCTCCGCAAGCTCAGTCTCCCCGGCCCGCTGAGGCGCCTTCCCCTGGACCTGGGGACTCGTCAGGCCTTCTTCCCTCTGCCCTGCAGGGTCGATTGTCCCAGGGTAGCGAGCCACAGCAGTAAAAGTGGAGCTCAGTGACTGCTGGCCTCAGGCGCTGGTGTCCTGTACCTTAAATAATTTATTTAGTCGTCTTTGGTGTCTCAGGCAGGAGGGTAAATCACGTCTGTGTCACTCCCGTTTTTCTTGTGTCATTAAACTTTGCTTTAGTGGGTCTCAGAATTCTGTGACAGATTTTGGTCATGTTATTTCCATTAAAAAGCATTGATTTTAAAAACTGATGGCTTAAAACTGCTACACACACACACACACACACACACACACACACACACACACGCACACAGGTCCACAGAACATTCTCCTTTCCTTCTTTAATGACGCATTTTTCTCCCTAAGCGGTCTTTCTCTGTGAAATGGTCTGAGACCCGTCTTCCGCCTCTGATTCAGGCTGGAGTGGCAGGTGTTGGGGTTAAGATTCTTCTAGCCTTCTGAGCTTCTGGGCGGACTTGGTGACCTTGCTGACTCCAGCAGCTTCCTTGTCCACTGCTCCGCTGACAGGACAGCAGCTGTCTGTCTGATATCGAGAACAGCACGACCGCCCAAAGGAGGAGGGTCAGAGAAGCTCTTGATGCACACAGGCTCACCAGAACCTGTCAGGGAGGGCAGCACTGCCAGATTTCATGAATTTGGGGCCCTCTTGCAGCTTTTCGCCATCCCTGCAATCAGTGTTTTATTTCAGCTCAGCAGACTTGCAAATGAGTCAGCTGACAGCCAACTCACGGCCAGGACCGAGCCAGCCGGGCTGGTTCGGGGTCATCGCCTGAGCAGGGAGACAGCTGCTTCCATCGCTGGGTCATTTTTGCTGTCACCAGCAGTGTGGCCATAATGAACGTCTTTCACAGACACGTTCTTGGCATTGAAGCCCGCAGTGTGCCCAGGGAGAACTTCACTCGAAGCTTCCTGGTGCATTTCAGCAGACTTGACTTTAGCTGTGAACCCGCTGGAGCGGAGGTGGCCACCGTGCCACGACTGAGAACGCCATCTCCACTCGGCCCTCAGGGATGGCACAGTACCACCACCTCGTTAGACATCCTGAGGCTTGTCAGTTGGGCGAGTGGGCAGAAGGATGCAATCCAAAGCTTCCAGTGCAATGGCTCCACTTACGCTGGACTTGGCCTAGCCCCAGTCTCCTGGAATGAGTTACAGCGAAGGCTTAAATAAAAACTGCTGAGTGGAATGGTTTTCGGGGGCATCCAGGAAGGTCAGAACTCTCTGGGAGCAGAGACACGGACTCTGCTGGATCACTGTGTTTATTGGGTTTTCACAAATTTGGGGTGCAGAAAGAGGAGGGCACATCAGAGGCAAAAAGCCTGTGAAAGTGACCAGGGCCCTGAGAAAGGCAGTACATTTTGCTAACTAAGGGACTGTTTGGTGTCTGAGGTTGGCAACTGTATTGCTCTGGAATAGGGGGTGTCAGCAGCCCATGTCTTCTGCTGCCTCAGCTGTGGTGTCATCTTGACCTGAGCACAGGGAGTATGAGTTTTTCCCGTAGTCAGAGGTCCCTTCATGCTCGGCAGTTGCACCCTTACAGGACCTGGCCTTAGATTTCCGCTAGCATCGCCATGTTTACGAGTGACTTTCCATCCCTTGAACTAAGACATGCTAGCACTAAGACATGGCTCCAGTGCGTTGTCACCATTCCAACCAGAAATTGGCACTAAAGCTACCGTATCAGGGTTTTAGCCAATTTCCTTAATGTAGCGCTGACTTCCTTAACCACTTCCTCCTGTCTCTTCTGGCTGTACGGTGGCCCCATGGAGTCCATTTTGTTAACATCAACGAGTTCTTTCACACCCAGTGTGTAAACCAGAGGGGCACGCTCACGGGTCTGCCCATCCTTGGAGATAGCAGTTTGGAATTCACCAACACCAGTAGCAACAAATAGGACAGCACAGTCAGCCTGAGATGTGCCTGTAACCATGTTTGTGATAAGTTCTGTGTGTCCCGTGGCATCAGTGGAAGCCACATAACAGTTGCCAGTCTCAGATTTCCACAGGGAGATACCCACGGTGACACCACTCTTATGCTCAGCTTTCCGTTTATCCAAGACGCAGGTGTGCTTGAAGGAACCCTGCCCCGTCCCAGCAGCCTCCTTCTCAGGTTTTCCAGTGGTTCTTTCATTCATGCCACCACATTTGTAGATCAGATGGCTCGTAGTGGTGGACCTGCCCAAATCCATTGGACCTGTCCAATAATGACAATATTGATGTGAGTCCTTTTGTTCCTGTGTTGGCTTTGGTTTGTTCAGTGGTGGTTTGCATGACAGGTGTGCTTTCTTGTGGCAAACCCATTGTAATAAAGCCCTGTCTGCCAGGCGTGGTGACACACATCTGTAATCCCAGCACTCGGGAGGCTAAGGCAGGAGGATCATTGCAAGTTCCAGACCAGCCTGGGCTACAAAGTGATCTCAGGGCCAGCCTGAACTGCATAGTGAGACCCTGCCTCGAAAAGACAAAAAAAAAAAAAAAAGCCTTGTCACTCCATTTTGGCTAGAGAGAAGGTCCCTGCTTAATGCCAATTTCAGACAATCATGAAGCTGAGTATGGTGTGCACACCTGTGATCCCAGCACCCTTGGAGGCTGAGGCAGGAGGATCACAAGTTCAAGCCCAGCCTGGCCAGTTTAGCTACTTAGTGTGACCCTGTCTCAAAATAAAAAGACATAAATAAAAAAGGCTAGAGATGTAGCTCAGAGTGAAGGTCCTGAGTTCACTTCCTAGTACCACCAAGTCAGTCAGTCAGTCAGGTCCGATAGAGATTGGTTCTTATGCCAGAATGTACTTTTCTTTTTGAAGATATTGCCTGGGAAGGGTTGTCATTTAATAAAAAAGTTCATGACATAGAAAAATATGCCTTTGCCCATATGACAGTGATTAGCAAGTAGATTTTTCTTTAAGTGGACATACGCATTTTCACTGGGAAGACTGTATAGTTAGTTACAGGTAAGAAGTAACCTTTAAACTTTGGAATATTAAGAGATAAAATAGTGTCATAGGTGTTACGTGATCAAGCAATGTAATGCTCATATGGTGGAGTTGTGAGGTCATGCTCTTTAGTTAATAAAGCCTTGTATTTAAATCTTTTCCTGTACTTCACTAAAGTATGGTCAGTGGAAAAACCCTTAGTTTGTAAAATTGGCTATTACAAAGTAAATCTTAAATTTCTGTTTTTACCTTTTTCTTACAAAGTTAAGTTACTCCGCTCACCGTAAGTACACATCATTTAATGTAACAGTAATAAACTGTTTAGGGGGAGCGTTTCCGGCTTCTTGCAAGGTGAACGGGAGAATCTAGGGTAGGAATCTGAAGCTCCAGAGGCTGACTCTCCTCGTAAGTGCGTTGCAGTCGTTCGTGTACACCTTTATTGCCTGGCATTTGCTTAAGGACTGTTTGTCCACAGCGCTGGAGCGCAGTGCTGTGCAGCCTGTGTCCTGCAGAAGGCTTGGACGTCATCGGGGCTGAGCTCCCAGGCCCCTCGCAGGCCAGGGCCAGGACTGGGAAGCAGGCGGTCCCAGCACCCCTCCTGCACATCACACAGGACTTGGCGGTGACTGCTACGAGGGCTCCCAGCTGTGGCCCCCCTTGGGTTGTGGCTGTGTTAGTTGCTGTTTGTGTTTGTTCTCTGGCTTTTTGTTTGATTTGCGGCGTTTGAATGCAGTGTTTTTACAAGTTTTCCCAGCATTTATACAGTGTCATGTATTCGTTACTGCAAATTCCATAAGGATTGTGGCAAAATATAAATAATTAAGCATCGCCAAATCTGCCAGTCCTTTACAGGCCTCATGGCTTACACGCTAACAGTAAGCATAAACTAAAGGTCAGAGGAAAAGGAGGTACCCTTGCTTAACCCACTGTGTGCTTGCTGCTTGCTTGGTCCCTTTGTGTTGGCACTGGCGGTGACCATAGTGGTGAATGGCAAGGGCTGGGGTTCTGATTCCTGTCTTCATTTTTCTGTGTGCTGGAGACTGAACCCCACGCTCGCACTGGACAGGCAGGCGCTCACACTGAGCCACCTCCCAGCCCTTAACAGGTTTTCCTTTTGAGATGGGGTCTCATAACATCCTCACGCCTGTACCACCACGCCCAACAGGCTCCTGTCTTTTTCATTTCAAAGCCTAGACTCTTATTGTTCTCCACACTGCCTGTGAAAGACATGGTGTAAAAAATAAAAGGAATAAACTGTTTCAAATGATTCGGGATTAGTGAGGTCAGCTGTTACATCTCCCAGAAGACATCAGTTTCTTCCTCAAAAAATATTCCTCTTATTTTCAGGAAGACTTGAGAAAAATTTCCTTTATTTTGGCACTGGGGATTGATTCCACTGAGCTACAGCCCCAGCCCTTCTTTTGTGTTTTATTTTGAGACAGATTCCCACTAAATCACTAAGTTGCCCAGTCTGAGCTTGAACTTTGATCCTCCTGCCTCAGCCTTCCTGAGTGCTGAGATCAGAGGACCGTGCCCTGTCTCCCAGCTGTGGTTCTCATTTCAAGTCATATTCTTCCTGATGGTGCCAAGATTTCAGAGCTTCAACTTTTACTTAACTTGCGGATTCTTGAAACTTTCCCAACTTTACATTTGTTGTGGCGCATCCATTGTTGTATATAATAAAATTATCCCAAAAATATCTGCGTAAGCCCGCATGGTAGGCATTGTGCTAGGCCTTTGGCCTGAATCTTAGAATCCAGACACATACATCTTAAGATGCGTCATTTATCACCAAAGTATCACCAGCACTGTGAACACTGTTCTCGGCCTTGTTAGTTTCTTGGTTTCAGAGCAGAACCTCCGGGCCACCACCCGGAGATGTGTGTCTCCTGCCCCTCCGGAGAGGCCGTGGCCCTTACTTCTCTCTGCATGACAGAAAGCAACAGGAAGCTGTTACAGGTCACAACCTTCCATGGCTCTCGTGGTGTCTGTCCTTCCATGTCTGAGTCGGATAGGCCAAGGGCGTGTGTGTGGCTCACGCTTGCACTCCCAGCCCCGTGCTTACGCTTCTTCCAGTGTGCGCCGCCACGCTGGCCTCCTGCACTGCTGCGTGGTATCCTGCTCTTCGCAGCATCTGTGTCTCAGCGTAGCGGGGGCATCGGGAGCCTCCACTCCCTGTTCGTCCTTGGCACGCTCTCCGCTGCAGCTGTTAGCTGCTCCTCGGTGGTGACAGCCCGACAGCTTCATCACGGTGTGCAGCACCTCATGTGCTCTACCCAACCTGTCTTTTTCCTACGAGAAATCGTCTATCTTTGTATTGTCGTAGTCCGGCACAGCAACTGACAAATGATAGATATCTCGTACATATTTGAATGCATAAGTGAATAGCGTGGATTTTTATGTCAACCGTTTTTTAAACTTTAAAATGCAAATTTTAAGAATTTATTATAAAATAAAGACCTATTTTTTTTCTTTGGAAAGACATAGGTAGATCTTACTCTTAAAATCATGAAAAGTTTGCAGGAGCTGCCTTTGTGTGATTTATATCCAGTGGCCTTGGTGAGCTTCTTTTTTTCCAAGCTTTACTGGTCCTCTGGCTCTCAAGATACAGACCTTGAGAATCAGGCCATAGAAAGGACTGTAGGTGGATAAAGATTAGGGTTCCCTGCTGGCTTGTAATCATCAGAATCGGGTGCTTATTTGTTTGGATGAAACGATGCGTGTATTGTATGCATCAAAAGTGCAGCGTACGTGACAGTTGGGAGTGTTGAATTCCCCAGTGGGATGTCGTGGAGTGTGTTTATAAACTCTCACTAAGCAGGCATTCTACAATGGGATTTCACTGGCATTGAGATAATAATTTGCACAGTCAGATTACCTCCCTTACAAAAACCCAGGCAATCGTGTGGGCTAATCCTTTATTAATGTCAACCCGTAGGCTGCAAGAAAGCGTAAGATTGCCATTCGTAAAGCCCAGGGGAAGAATGTGGAGGCCATTCGGGAGCTGAATGAGTATCTGGAGCAGTGAGTGTTTACACGGAGATTGTGTTTTGTCATTCTAATACAGCTTTTTAATTAAAATGGAATTTGCATTTCATTTTCCTGTTTGTCTTCATGCTGTTCACTTACGGAATCCTGCACACTTACTTTGCTTTCCTTCCGCCTGCCAGGTTTGTTGGTGACCAAGAAGCCTGGCATGAACTTGCAGAGCTCTATATCAACGAGCACGAGTAAGTTGTTAGACACGCAGGGAACTGCGCAGAGCGCAGTTGCTTCAGTAGAAAATGAGAAAACAGAGTGGCTTCCAGAGTGTCAAGAAGGGCGCCTCGCCTGTCCTTTTAAATGAGGACCGGAATAGAGCAACAAGTGAAAGAAATCAATAATTTGCCAGTTGCAGTATGTGAATGGCGTTAGCTCGGTCATTTGGGCTTTGCTAAATGGTTTTCCTTTGGGAGAAAAGTTTTTCTTTAAATACAGGTGGCATTCTTTAGAATTTGAAAGCCTGTATTTGTTAAGCTAAGGTTATTTTTGATGATTCAAAATAGTGAATTTTTAGAGTTCAGTTGCTCTTGTACACAAAGAGTATTGTACTCCCTGCTGTTTAAAAATTCTGTCAATTGTATGCATTTATTAGCCTTAGTGCTAAGAGAATCGGCCCTTCCAGAGTAAAGGCGTTCTGTTGCCTGGGTTAAAAACCAAGAATAATCAAGAATGTTGAATGCTCTAGGAACTTGCTTATTGGATGTTTAATGTTTTTGTTGGCCTCTTATTGCGGTAGTGGCAGGAGGAAATCCCAGTGTGAGAGGATTAGTGCAGTCTTAGTGCGCATTTTCTAATATCACAGCATTAGCGCCAGCTCCACCCGGAGGCGCACTGTTTTCTGTTCTCCCTTAGTTCTTGAGTCTGAGTCTGTCACATTGTTTCTTTCCCTCTTTTTGAAAGACTAGAATCAGATTCTCACGCGTGTTTTCTTTTTTTGCATGAATAGTTAACCTTGTTCTCATGCTACAAATAGCGGACACAGGAAATAAAATAGGATAAAGATATTTTTGTGTTGCCCTTGATCAAGTCTGTGTGTGCGTGTGTGTGTGTAACATGAAATAAAAAACATTGAGGTAGTTACTTCTACAGTTTTAATAAAGGTGGAAGCAAGATAAAAGTAAGTACTAGGTGTCATACAGTGAAATATGTGCTATATTCTGGGAACCATTCCTCTATTCTCTGCCATCTTGGGGCTGTCAGAGTCTGGTCAGGAAGCTGTGTGCTGTGTTTCGTGTGAATGTGTGCCTGCTTGTACATACATACGAGTACACACACTCATTCTCTTACGCGTGTGAGACGGTATATAGTGCTTACATTTAAACAACATGAGACAATTTTCAGAGTGTAATAAAAAAATCAATTTAACTTTTGTTTCTTAAAGTGGCAGTCATTTAAAATTTGTTTTTGAAAATGATGTAACTAAGAGCATTTTAAAACATTTCAAGTAATCAAGGATACTTTTAAGTTAAAGAAATACCCAAAGTAGAAAATTTGAAAAGCCCAGTAGACTGTAAAGACGGAGTCAAAAGTTGTTTGTAATTCCGTCGCCCTCCGTTAACCAGAGTCCTCCTTGCCTGTGTTACCCTGCTTCATGCTCTGGCAGAACCGTGCAGTCCTCAACCCACTTAGCTCTCTAGGAATATGTGTTTTTAGCTTGAATGGGAAATTTTGGCATCATCTTAGTTAAAAGAACACATTTACAAGACACTGCTGGGTAATGAAGTTGGGTATTTATGGTGCAGACACCCTTCCCTTTGAAGTCTAAGTACTAGATAGGTCAGAGCTCTTCAGCCACAGGTGCGGTCGCTTACCCAGTGCCCGCCGCACGTGAAGAACCAGTGCAGAGTTGTGCAGGGTGGAGTGGCAGGACACAGCTGTGATCTGGGGTGCACGTGTGAGAGCCTGCGTGGAGTGAGGTGGGATGCAGAGTCCTTGGCGTCCATGCCCGTGCTACGTTGTGACTGCTGCCCCATGCTCTCTGGCACCGGTGACAACATCACTGGGCCCGACCGCTTTTCAGTGCGATGGGCTGGGTCCAGGCAGTATGTGGAGCAGTTCAGGGTGCAGACTCGGGAGCGCCTAGCCCGAGGTTCAGTTATGGCTATGCCTCAGCAGTCTCTCCATGGAATAGTGGCAATCATTTTCTACTTTTTAGAGTTTGGGTGGGATAGAATGAGTTAACACACTAAGGATACTTCAAAAGGTGTGCGTGACATAAAATGAGACATAAAATCTTCATAAAAGTTAGCTATTAATCATGGCACATGGGTGAGCCTGGAGTGTGTGCACCCGTGAAAGTGAGTGCCTCGGGCAGTAGTGTGAAATAGGGGCCTTTACATTTGGGCAACAAATGCGCAAAAAACTCAGTGGCCTTCCAGGTGGCCAGAGAGCCCTTGCCCCTGTGTCTGCAGCTGTCCTGGAACCTGGGGACACATTCAGGGGAAGTGTAGTCACAGCTGTCTCCAGAGCCCTTTCTACCGGTTCTGTCCGTGGTTTCAGTGGAGTTCTTGTCTCACCACTACGTGTTCAGTGGCACTGGAGGGAAAATCAGAGTTAACTGCAGTTGTTACTCAGAAAAGTTTATTATCCGCTATTGGACAGAAAAGTAACAAGAATTCTTTATAATAGGGTATTTTAGTAAGTACGTGTCTGTGGAGGGTTTTGATGAAGTATGTTCCTTCTTTTTGAACATTTTATTAAGCAGTCAGAGGACTTACAGAAGCTATTCTGTGTATAGTTTTAAAATGTAGTATCTCTTGATTGCTCTTAGACCGCTGTAAGATTTACACACACCTGTTTATTCATTCCACTAAACACCTTGATGTTCCTGGTATGTATGGATTCAGGATAAGATCTTTATTGTAAGCTATTTAAATTGTTTTGGCAATAAAATATCTAATGTCACTAAATTGTTTTTAAATTATTTAAGGCGTATCTGAGATAAAATTTATGACTTTTAAAATTACTCACTGCTCTGGTGGTTTCAGTTACGCAAAAGCAGCCTTCTGCCTGGAGGAGCTCATGATGACAAATCCCCACAACCACCTGTACAGCCAGCAGTACGCAGAGGTGAGTGTGTTCACACGCAGCTCGATCCCCACAGCCACCTGCGCTGCCGGCAGCACGCAGAGGTGAGCGTGTGTTCACACGCAGCTCGATCCCCACAGCCACCTGCGCTGCCGGCAGTACAGAGGTGAGCGTGTGTTCACACGTAGCACAATCCCCAGAGCCACCTGCGCTGCCGGCAGTACGCAGAGGTGAGTGTGTTCACATGCAACACACGTGGGATTTGAGTTTTGCTGCTGTTGGGCATTATGATGACACAGAATATTTTCTTCATGCTAGGCAAGTATATAAGTGTTTGAAATATACGATGAATGTTGACTTGTGGAAATGTTTGAAATTTTTAATATTGTATTGGAAATACTGACTTTTCAGTTAAAAATCCTATTTAAACAGAGAAATGCTTTATATTTTTATGTAGTACTGGAATGCTTTTCTCTTTCCTAACTGTAGGGTAATTATGACACAGTTGTTAACAGTTGCTTCTAAGACAGTGATTTTGCTTTTTAAATCCAAATTCTAAGAAATTCATATTAAAGTTACTATTTTAGTATGTAAGAGTGTGTATATAGTATTATTAAGAATATTGGTACAAAGAGTGTAAAAAGACAATTATTACCATCACTTTTAAAGTACAGCTGTAAAGGATAGTTCAGAGAAGTTTAGATCAGTAAATCTATTAACAGGAAATACATCTTTACAAAGCATTTGCAAGGCAGTTTAATCAGAAATTGTACTGACCTTTTTATTATAGTAGCGTTTTTGTTTGAAAAACTACTCCATGATCTTAATTGTCATACAGTAGAATAGCTTTGTGGGAGAGGTTGTATTTTAATTTTTAGGTGGGTTTCATAACCTTAAGGTGAATTCTTTTCACATCTTGCCTGTGTTCGTAGAATATCTGTTTCTCTTACTTAATGCCTGTGGTATGATGATACATGCTGTATTTCAGAGTAGTAAAATAAACAGATTTCAGCAGTCTGCAACTTCTAACAGGTTAAATATACCCAAGGCGGACTTGAAAACCTCGAACTTTCAAGGAAGTATTTTGCACAGGCATTGAAACTGAACAACAGGAACATGAGAGCTTTGTTTGGGCTTTACATGGTGAGTGGAGGTGCATGCTTAATGTTATTTTACAAAGTCTGTCATTCACAATCCAGTTAGCTGTCCTTTCTAGTCATTCCTTGCTTGTTTTTTAAATTTATTGATGAGCATGTGATTTTAATTAATTATGAGCAGTAGTTGACAAGGCAGCTTTACTGCTGAATGTCAATACGTCCTAGTTGATAGATATTCAGTTGCGAGGTGTCTTATCTGAGTTGAAATCGCCATATAAGAAATTAAATAATAATAAATACGAGTATATTCTATGTTTTTTAAATTGTTATGATGGTATTGGTTCTATGTCCAACTGTATTGTATTTTTTTTACCTGGTTATACTTGTATGAGATATTTTTAAACTATACCAATAAACAGCATTAGAAAATAAATTCCCTGGTATGTCTAATGAAAACACTTCTGGCACAGAAAACAGTCTGAAAACAATTTGTGGAAGTGTTCAGGTTTGTGTGCCGAGTGAAGCGCTCAGAGCAGAGCGTCAGTGAGCGCTGCGGGCAGAGGCGCTGCTGGGCTCCTCGAGCAGTGTCCAGTGCACGGTGCAGACGTGGAAGGTTAGGGGTCGCTCAGTTCTTTGGAACATTGATTTACGGTAGTCCTTCCACAGATTTTTTTAAAGCAAGTACCCTCTTGTTGGAATTCAATGAAAAAGTAGTGATTGAAAAGGAGAATGAGAAGAAAGATGAAAATTTTTAGAAGAGAATAGCAAATATAGTTAGAGGATGGTTCAAAGAAATTAAAGGAATTAAAAATTTATCTGGATTTTTTTTTTTGAGACAGGATCTCACTATGCAGTTCAGAGGCTGGCCTTGAACTCACAGTGATCCTCCTGCCTCAGCCTCCTTAGTGCTGGGATTATAGTCCTTTGCCACCATGCCCAGCATTTACCTCAATTACACTGAAACCATGTACAGTGGAGATACAGTGTAGTTAGCAGTATGTCTCTACCAAGTACAATGTCTTTTTGAAATTTATAATGATAAATTGTTACTAACAAGCATTTGTACATAGCAGTTTCTGTGCCAGGCACTTCGCTGAGCTCTCTTTTTGTTTGGTTAAGTCCTTCAGTCCTCATCATCTGAGTGTTGCTCTTGCTGCTGCCGTTTTTAAGATGGCAGAACTCATATACAGGCACGATTCCTGTACTCTGGGCTCAGGACTCCCGAGGGACGGAGCTGGGATTCTGTTCCAGGTTCTACACTGGAGTCTTTCCTTTAATCACTGCATTTACTGACACATCAAAAGGTGACGTTGAAGACGCAGAGGAGTAAAATGTTGATGTTAGCGTGTGGATACCTCACTGGCAGAGAGGAACAAGGTCAAAGAGCCTGCAGCACGACTAGGCATAAACGGAAGGTTGAACTCTTCTGGGAACAGAGCCTTTTAAGAGTAAGGCTAGAGTTACACCTTTTCCTCCCGAGAAATAGAAGCATGTGTTTAAAAATTACCATGTGATTTTTGAGGGTCTATAGATTTCATGGTTTCAGGTTACAAATTCTTCATTTAAATACTTCTTTAAAAAGGTGAAGGTGCATCAAGTTGTGACAATCAGTTAGAACACAGTTAGTGAAAAGAGAATGAATTAGAAACAAGAATAAAGGAGATATAGCTCAGTGGCGCAAGGGCCTGCCTGGGAAGCTCAAGGTCCTGAGTTCGATTCCTGGTACTTTAAAAAAAAAAAAAAAAGAAGAAGAAGAATAAAGGAGATTGTTGCAAAGACTCTATTAACTTGCTTCTGTCAAGTCAAACCACTCCTGTTGGACTG
Source organism: Chinchilla lanigera (assembly GCF_000276665.1). NCBI lineage: Eukaryota > Metazoa > Chordata > Mammalia > Rodentia > Chinchillidae > Chinchilla > Chinchilla lanigera. Next base: position 31,040,077 of record NW_004955417.1, read on the forward strand.
AATTTTTTTTCATTTGTTAAAGAAATCAAAATTAAGATTCTTTCCATTTCTGTTCAGTAATTCTGACTTTGGAAAGTTAATGTAACAGTAACAAGAAATAACAGTAGTAACACCCTAATGGTGCAGTGCTTTGGGGTTATAAAGTGTATTTCCATGACTTCTTTATTGAAGAGCTAGGGATTTTACCTTTAAGAGATAAGGCAGACACATCATTAAATAGTTTTAAATATTATTTAAAATACTCTTTCTAGTCTTATTTGTATTATACTACATTTTTAAAATGTATTTTTATTTTTAAACACTAATTTCATTCAACTTTAAAAATTGTTGTGTTACAGTTTGTTAAATTCTTTGTTACCAACTCACTGCATCTATAACTTTGACTAGAAAAAAGCATGTTTTTTCTCTTCTCTGTTTCTAGTCTGCAAGTCACATTGCGTCTAATCCAAAAGCAAGCGCAAAAATGAAGAAGGACAACATGAAGTATGCGAGTTGGGCAGCTAATCAGATCAACAGAGCTTACCAGGTCAGTTGGGTGAATTTGCTCCTGTGTGGGTTTACGTATTTCCTAGTAAACTACAGAGCTATTGTCTGTTGTTGGCCTTCTTTGCCTTTGGACCTTGATTATACAGACATGTGCTAATTGTATAAAATTAATTTGCATTTTTAGGAGTTTTTAGTTATGATCTTAATAATACAGGGGAAAGAAACTCTCACCCTGCTAGATGTCCTTTTCAAGTTTGTGTTCTCTCAAATTTAAGAATGAATTTTATGAACAACAGAGGTTAAGAGCAGAATATATATATTGGGGAAAGAAAGTTTCTGACCGAGAGAAAGAGACAGAAGGGGTCCCGTGCGGGTTGCCAAGGACCCTGCTTTTTCTAGGGATTTTTGTACAGCAAAACTGTGAGTTGAGGCGGGTCCAAGGTGGGAAAAATGGGAAATCACAAGGTGGACCTGAGGTGGGACAAAACCATGGTCAACCCATAAGACCATGAGCATAACCGCTCAGGTAATACCAATTAAATGGGATCAAATAGGGAAACAAGTCCCAGAGCAGGGGCTCTTCCTGGAGGAGGTGGGCTAGTGGCTCTTTCTGGCTTTCCCAGAGGGGTCGCTGATCATCAGATGCATTTGGGGTTATTCAGGTCTGTGGTGGGCTCCTTTCAGAGTAGATTAGGCCTGGAGTGTGTGCCTGAGGGGGGGGGGGTTTAAAATAAGTGTGATGGTTGATACATTGTGTCAACTTGAGGAGTCTAGAAGCTTAACTAAGTACCTCAGCAGTTCTACATCCTGGGGTGAAAAGGACATGCCCTTACCACTCTAGGATGTTGTTCATTGTGTCAGCTTGACAAGTTTAGAAGTTTAACTAAGTCATTGGGTGCGGGGGCTGGCTGGGTCCTCACTTTGTAAACGTCCTGAACCTGTGCAAGAGAGGCAGTAAGACGGTGTGAGTGCTATATCTTCCCTGGGGCAGGTAGCCTGCTTACAGTACAAGGGAGGAAAAGAGGCTTGCTCTGCCCTTTTGCTCTTGCTGCTTTTGCTTTCTTCTGCCTCTGTGAACTGTTGCCCCTCAGCCATGCTACCTTGCCTTGGAGCCAGCTGATTGTGGACTCCACAAACTGTGAGCTAAATGAACCTTTCCTTCCTTAATTTTGGGTGTTGGGTATTTTGTCTCAGCAAGGAGAGAAAAGTAAATAAGACAATAAGTCTTGCATAATGCAAAACTAACGCTAATTACACTGTTATTGTTTTTAAGATATTTGTGAAAAACAACTAGCTACTCAAGAAAATGTTTTTCTTGGACAAAGCATGACTTTTAAATACAACTTTAGTTTGTAATATAGTACATACAACAAGAACTGAAGTCATAAATCAACATTTCAGCTAAAAATACAAGGAAAATGCACCCAAGCCAGTAAATAAACATGACCTCTTTGGTGGTCCTTTCCTTTCCCTTTCTCCCTGCCCTCAGGAGTCCTCACCTCCAGCTCACAGTTCCTGGAGCCAGGTGGGGTGGATTCACTTTTGCCTGGCCTGGTTCACTTGCTGCTAGGTCTCTGAGATGGCTGTCAGATGTCTGTAGTTGGTCTGCTTCTCACAGAACTGCAGCCCATGGTGTGAAGGCATCTCAGGTTGGCCCGTAGTCGACAGGCAGCCGGACTGTTGTGCTTTGGTACTGTTCTGAATGTCGGGGCTCTGGCCTTTTTGTGCTGTCTGACCTACGTGTGCCTGTACTTCGAGGGGTACATGCAGTCCCGCAGCGGAAGCTCTGGGTCCGGAGAGTGTGTCTGTTTCACTGTAGGAGGAAAGCACAGTTTGCCAAGTTAGCTGTCCGCTCCCAGCAGCAGATGTGACAGCCCAAACCCTGCCGGTCCGTGTGGGTTCCCGGGGGTCAGCACTCGTTCGTGCGCCCTGGCTCTGTTTGCAGGTCCTGACAGTCTAACACTTCCACGTGTTTTGGCCATTTGAATCTCGGTCTTGGGAAGTCTTTCTCTTACTGGTTCATACGATTTTTGTTTTAGTTATACGTGTAGCAGATGTCTCCTTTCACTCAGAGTTTGACTCCTAGAAGTTTTGAAGGTAAATGTTCAAATATATCAGTCATTTCCTTTCTGGTTTGTGCTTTTTTGTGTTCTGTTTAAGAAATCTTTCAGTACTTCATGGTCAAAAAAAGTAATCTTGCGTTTCTTCAGAATTCCTATTCTTTCACATTCCACACTTAAATTCACTGTCCATCAGAGTTAATTTTCATGCATTGTATGAGGTGGGTCAGCTTCTCTGCCTCGCTGTGGAAGCAAGTTCTGAGTGGTGAAGGTCATGGAGTATAGACTTCTCTTGTCTTGGTTCAGAACTTGGCTCTGGCGATGCAGTATTAGATACATGAAATGATATCTCTGGACCTAGCTTTTCTTCTCTAAGATGGACATAGAAGTATTCTGAGGAGTTCAAACATAACTTCCACTGACTCTCAGTGGTGCATATGTTTCCTTGTGTGTATTAGTGACATCTCCAAGTTCAACGTGTTACCCCACTGTGCCCACTGAAAACAGCAAGCTGTTGGAGAGCTTGTTACCAGCAGGGCGTGGGCCCAGGGCTCCCACTCTCTGGGCAAGCACCCTATCGTGAGCTGCATCCAGCCCTCCTGCTTTACAGACGAGGAATGCAAGCACAGAAAGACTCAGTAACTTTCCCAAGGTGGCCCAGCCGAGTAGTGGCACTGTTTTCAGAAGCAGAAAGGCCAACACTTGAGCTGGTGCCCTGGGGTTCAAAGTCAGCCTCTGTGATGATGTCGGAGTAGAAGCGTCAGAGCATCGTTAGGGTTCCTAACGGCCTCCTCGGTCATTTTCTCCTGTAGGTTATCGATATCCCATCCCTGCTTGTTTCTCTCTTCATTTCAGCCCTAACACTCTCAGTAGTAGTTAAGCCCCACCCCCACCTCTTCAGTGTAGGAAACCTCCTTGATTGAATCCACAGGCAAATGGCCCTTCCTGCTGCGAGAGGCATGGCCCCACCAGGCGTGGGCCCATGTCTCAGTTCTGTAGACTGACACAGAACCAGATGCTGTTCCTGGTACAACGCCCCCCACTGCAGTTTTCTCTCCCCCGTCCCTCCTTCTGCTCCCCTCCTCGCCCCACCCTCAGGGCGGGTCATCCTACCGGTCCTCTTTCCTTGCTGTCCTGCTCCTCTCCTTGCTCCGTCAGGAGCTCTGCGAGCACGCCTCGTGCGCCTCAGGCTCTGAGTGTCACGCAGTCACCGCGGTGGTACCCAGAGACCTCTGTCCGTCTTAACGGGATAGGATGTGCAGGAGTTTTCTTGTTAGTTCCTCACCGAGCCTCGGGTGCCACCCCGGAAGATAACGCACTTCTCGCGGTCCTTTTAGGTTTCAGTATAGCAGCTTCCAGTGCTCCTTACCTGGGAATCTCCTCTTATATAAAATTTAATTTTACCTTGACACCAGTAGCAGAGTTTAAATAAATTCCTTGGGCCTTTGAAACTTTCATATTCTGTGCTTTCTCTGCGGAGGCCCTGTGTATTCTGTGAATCCAAGTCCGTAAGAGTTTTCACCCATTAGCTCTTGCTGACTTACTTGCTCAGAGCTGTCTCCCCCGGTGAGCAGTAGACGGGAGTTCTGTGGAGAGTCGCTGCTGGCCTGGCCCGGCTCATTCCCATTCAGCGCGAGCCGCCCAGTGGCCTCCGTGCACAGCCAGCAGCGTGTCGCCTGGAGAGGCTGTGCCTGCCTGTGTCTCCCGCCCGGGGCTGCCGTGGGCTCGCTTGCCTGCGCTCCGGGTTTCAGAGCGGCGGCAGGCCAACTCCGGTGTGCTTGAGCTGCTGATGGTGTCGCACCTCGCTAAGACGGCACACAGTGAGCCCGACCCGCGGCACCTCGGGCGGGGGGAGGAAGCTGCGGCCCTGGGCTCTTCACGACCCTGTTGCCCAGCTTTCAGTCCCACCCTTTTGCTTAGTTCTGTGGTCCTTTTATCCCCTCGAGTGTGGCCCGGCGCACCTATTTCCAGCGTGCGCTTCATCAGCGTGCGCACCGTCCTTTCACCGCCACGGCCGGGCCCCAGCGCTCCTTCGCACCCAGCCTCACGGCCACACAGCAGGCTGATGCGCTTTCATCGCCCAGAATTAGCCTCGCCTGCACTAGAGCTTCCTGTAATTGAGGTCACAGGTCATGCACTCACTCTTGTGTCTGACTTCTTCGTTCCTTAAGATTTAGCCCTCTGGCGTTCCATTTCACTTATCCTATTACTTTGTCCATATCCCACAAATTGTGTAAAATAAGTTTTAGCCCTTTATACAATAGAGCCCCGTTTCTACAATGGATGAATCGTTGATCTCTGAATTGGATAAGCAATTTTTTGTTTTTTAGTTTTTGTGTTTTTTATGATGAATTTTCTTATTGACTATGAAAAAAGAGTTTACTCAAATATAACTGTAAGAAAAAAATACAAAATTTATGAATAATGTGGAAAAGTATAACTTTCAAAGATTGACATTTTTATTATTAGATAAATCTCTGGGATCTTACTGAGAACTGAGGGACTCAAATCTAGATGTTTAAACCAGAATAAAGTACACAATAAATGTTTGTTATTGTAGTGTGTTTCTAGATATTTAAAAGTGAGGGCAAATAGGGTGTACGAATTGCTTCGCTTTCTTTGCACTTAATGAAAACAGAATATGACTGCTACTTGTGCTTCAGGGAGGTCACTGGTCTAGCGTGTTCAGAAGAGGCGTCCACATTTGATCAATGCTAATGAAAAGTTTAATGTGAACCTACTAATGATAATCTTTCAAATAAATGTTTCTTCGGTGTACTGCTAAACTCGTCTGTGCTGGTGATCCAGATGTTATTTATGATTGCAGAGGTGACTCTGTTACTGTCCTTTTGGGAAACAGAGAGTTAAATCAGGATTTGAGGAAAAATACTATTCCAGCTTAATCATTTAAATTGCCATATAATTCTGGAAGAGACAAAATAATTGCATGTCAGGCACAATTTGAAGTGATAGCTTCATTTTTCCAACTTTCTTTTATTCTGACACAAATAAGTTACTTCATTTATTCTAAATTGCAGTAGTTGTCAGTAGTGTTGACACTATCTTAGGTGATTTTTAAAAGTTTTGCTAATTCTTGATAATAACACTTATGATTATGTTTTAAGTACAAACAGAAATGCTATGTATTAAAATTTAGGTTAGGACTTTAGCTTTACAAAATGTTGAAATTTTCTCTTTGCTGTTTAAAACATTTGTGATAAATGTTACTGTTCAGAGTTCTGTGTTGTATCCCCCCGGGGCATCAGAGTGTGTTGCCGAAGTTGGTCCTCTAAGTGTCTGACCAGACCCTCCCATTTACTTGGGAAGGCAGTGGTAAAAAAAGGCTTTCTGTTCTGTGTAAATCCTTGGAAAGTGAGTTTATTAACTAGATAACAGAAGAAGCATGCCTCACACCCTCAGATTCATTTACCAAGGGAAATAATTCCTGTTAAAAGCAGTGTTTTAAATGTGCTGCTGTGACCGTGTTCTGTAATTGTGACTTACTTTTAACATTTCATTCTTTTAGTGGTGCTGGATGAAAGGCAAAGCAATCTCGGTTTTTACAGGCTTTTCTCTCTCCCTGGCATTTGTTTTAAAAAACCCCTGTATTTGCTCTGTCAAATAAAGCTTCAGCCACAGAAGTTGATGTTGAGGAAGCAGAGAAATTAAAACGTTAAGCTGTAGCTGCGAGGGTCAGAGGCCGGTCACCGGCGCCCGAAGCCAGGCGTCTGTGTTACCTGCGCTGGATCACTTCATCTTTCTGAGCAGGTCAAGAGAAGTTTGCCAAGTTAGTTTCACTGCAGAAGAGAGGAGGCCCTCCATAAATCATGTATTAAGTACCCGAGACTGCGCTGCTGTTTGGAAGAATGATCAGGCACTTAGAATATGTTAATTGGACAATACTGCGTGTTGCTAATACCACATTTTAATTAGTCCAGGTAAAACAGGCAATATGTGTGTAATAAACTTTGCTCCGCTCACACAGAGAATGCTTATTTATCTGGTAATTGTGTGGTGTTAAGTCAGACTGATAAATGGCGGGGTTGTCTGGCGGGTGAGAAACCCATTTTGAAATCAGCAGGGGCCCCGGACGGTGTCGCATGTACAGTAAATCAGATTCCATATGCGGGTGGAATCCACAAACAGATGGTACTTGGCGCCTTATGTTTTGTTTTCTTATAAGTTAGTTTTATAGTGTAAATTGCAACTTAATAAAGTAGAAATGGGTATTCTAAAGCATTTTACATCATTTTAATATGTAGTATAGAGCAAAAACACCATACCATTTAACTAGTAAATGCAAAGTCAAAAATGAGACCTACTTTAAATAATTTTTGAGAATACTTGCAACCTTAAAATGTTTTAAAAAATGTACTTTTACTTATATATTATCTTTGTTTGAAACTCTGAAAAATCTGTTTAGAGGGGGGACAAATAGAAATAAGCCCTATTCCTACATAAATGTATATGTACTAAATTCCATTGTTAACTGAGTACTTTTATTTCATAAATGTTTTGGCATCTGAGATTAGCTTTAGAGTCAGAATATGATGTTATAAGCTACCATATTACTTAAACATTCAGGCTGATGAAGAGTACACAGATATTTTTACACTTCAGCTGAGAGGAAACCTACTGAAGAATGTACTTGACTTTATGCTAGTGCTAAAATACTTAATGTTAACTTTCTTCAGCAGTGTGGAAGTAAGGTTCTGATCTTTAACCTGCCACTGGAACTGAACCTAATTGAGCACTTTTTAAAATTAGTTTGCAGGTCGGAGTAAGAAGGAAACCAAATACTCTCTGAAGGCGGTTGAAGACATGTTGGAAACTTTGCAGATCACCCAGTCTTAGGCGTCACAGACTTCGACATCAGTGTCACAGCTGCGCAGCGGAACTTCCTGACCTGTGACTTATTTACTAAATGCCAAGTGCTATTTATACTCTAATTTCTGTGAAGATGGCGGTTGTAAAGAATGTGTTTATATAAACCTAAAATGCCTTTTACTGCTAAGCAAGAAGTTGGGGGACTCTGAGGAAGATATGAGACCTACGATTGTACACTTGTCTCTTCATAACGCAGAAAATCGTAACTGCTCTCCACCTTGTTCAATAAACCACTGATTTCCTGAACCTGCGCGTAGAGATTTAAGCTTCTTTTCTGTTATAACCGGTACCTTGCTTGTGAGTTCGGTTTTCAGTTTCGCTCTGCCTGAGGGCGGGGCACACGGCCAGGTAACTTGCAGGAACAAATCATTTTGACTTTGCTTAAAGTGTCGGGTGGGTTTTCTGTGCATCGCAGTGGGCCGTTGCAATTGTTTGTATCTGCTGTATTGTGATAAATCTTGCCAAAAATGAGTCATTGTCCAAAGTTCAGTTTGAGAAATTTTTGTTTTGATGTAAAGATGTTCATCTATAAAATACCTTAAGACTAATATGTGCTGTAACACTTAACATCCCCACAAGTTACGTTTGTTGCAATTTAACTGTAAATTACATAAAATGATATTTAAGAATGGGAGTAGTGTGTGAGTTCTGTTTAGTTTTGGAAATAATGAGAAAGTGTAAACTATTTTTAGAAAAAAATTACAATTCTCAAAATCCTTTCACTTCTTAGTTATAAATACAATTTCTTACTCCTTATAATCAACTTAATAAAGTACTTTCTTAATACCTAATAAAATACTTTCAAGGGTATTTTGCATGTTTCGGTAAGCTAGAAAGACTGAAAAACACTTAGCACATCAGTTTTTAAAAAGGTCTTTGTTCACGCAGGACCGGTGTGTACTGTTAACGTCACATGTGAGTCTAACCTTGTTTGTAGCAAGCATGGGCAGCAGCTCCTGCAGGCCCTCCTGGCTGGACCGGCAAGCAGGGCTTGTGAGAAGCGGGCTGCCTGGAGTGTCCGGGAGGAAGCCTGTTGCAGGGTCGCGTGTGGGCTCGGCTCACGCGGGCACGGTTCTCAGCCTTGGTGCAGCGTTCTCGCCGAGCCTGGGCGGTGTTCCTTCCCGCGCCCCGCCGTGAGCACTGAGCCGCTGTGAGCGCCGAGCGGCCGTGGGTGCTGGGTGGGCGTGGCGGCTCCTCCGTGCGTGTCTCCTGCGTGAGGGTTCTCCTTCCCGCCCGGCTGCATCAGCCCGGACCCCATTGTGCGCGCGAAGCCGGCGGCCCGGTGGTCAGCGCTGGCAGCCGTTTCACACTTGGGTTGGCCGCGGGATGCCAGTATTGCACACCGCCCCTGCCTGCCCCGTCTGACCCCCTCACAGCTTCCTGAGATCTGCACTTAGCAGCGGTGCTTGTGTTTCTGGCTAACGGAGTGCCTCGTCTGGTCCTCCGCCTTGTTTTCGCTTTAGTTTTCTGATAAATGGAATTTTACATAACTTCTTTCAGATCTTGTACTTGCTGGTACATTGCTCATAGTAATAATTATAAAAATCAGCTTCTGTAGAGAACCCCATTGCAGCAGAGAATGCCTGCATGACTGCTGTTAGCTGCTGCTTCTTTCGAAATAGTACCCTAACTTCGTTCAGAGAGTGGGCAGATCCCCTTTCCTCAGAGAGACCAGAATGTTGCTCCATCTTGAACTGACGTGGACAGAACTGCCTCAGGTCAGTCTTGAGTGGAGAGCACAGCTTTGCAGCGGGGGAAGCTGTGTGCGCGGCCCGTGGCGGCTGCCGTCCCCGTCAGCCACACAGCACTGAGATGCTCTTGCGCTCCTGGTGCACCTGGCAGTTGCATTCTTGCGTTTTCAGTTCCGGCGGCTGTGGATGTATGTGTCTGTGCTGTGGACTCCATCGGCCTGAGCTGTGGAACCTGCCGAGCTCAGCAGTGATCTGACGCCTGCCAGGAGACACAGCCTTTGTGTCACAGCTGAAGCCTGGCTAGATGGCTGCTTCACTGCGTTTTCCGTGCTTTGCCAGCACGATACCGACGGGTACTGCCACCCTTTCACAAGCCAGGAAGCCGCAGGTGTGTGATGAGAGTAGCGTTTCGGAGGCGGAACCGCATGTGAGGTTGAGTGGGGCTGTTGGGTGTGCTCTGCTTAGATGCCCCAAGGAAGGCCAGGGTCAGAGCTGTCAGAGCTGCTCTTCAGCACCGCACTTGTTCCAGTTTCAACCGTGCATTTCTCTCACTGATGTATCCGCCACTCGCATTTCTTTTAAGTAGGTAGAACTTCCAGATCAGGAATGCTCTTCCAGAATATAGTCGTCTGAGGCAAATGTACAGTTACAGCGGAAGAAGGAGTATTGCAGTTCATCCTCTAGCATTCTGAGCCCACAGAGGTGAAAAAGCCCTGTTGACATAGCTTTCGTCTTAATGTAGTGTTTGGATTTAGGGGCAGCGGAAGAAATGGAAAAAGAGAAACAGACCAGTGTCTCGTGGTGCTGAAGGTGTGTGCCTCGACCTTGATTGGCAAATGTTTGAGAGAACCCTTGGAGACGGCAGCCCCTCCACCCCTGCAGTGCCTCAGAGTTGGCGAGGTGGCTCTGGAGCAGCCAGGTGTCGCCCTGTGGAAAGGGCTGAGGCCTGGGTGGGACCCAGCAGCCTGGGACAGCGGGGGTGGACTAGAGGCCCTGATGCTAGGCCTTGAGATGCGTTTGCCCCTCTACTTCTTGGGGTGACAGTGAATGGAAGCTGGGTGCACCCGAGGGTCATCGTTTGCTAGGAGACAGGGATTAGAATGTGCTGACTGGAAAACAGGCTTTGAATAGTAGTAACAAATTTAATTTGAAGTGAATTTAAGGTAGCTCCTTAAAATGTTAACGTGTTAAAAGTCAGTAGGAGAACTCCCAGAGTAGCTGGGACCGCTTTCCGCCTCTTTGACCTGCAGACATCAGCGTGCTGTCTCCCTCCTGGACAGGAGGCCTCTTGTTGGGGCCTGCTTCTGCGGAGAGGTCGTGTTCACGCCTTCCTTCCGCAAACATGCTTTCATTCCATATAGAACAAAGCCTTCCTTTTTATTTAGTATGATTGTGATTACGATGGTGATTATTATCATTATTACTCTTATTAGCATTCTGAGGATTGAACCCAGGGCCTTTACTCTGAACTATATCCTCAGCCCCACTCCTTTAACTTCATTTTGAGACAGCATCTTGCTAAGTTGTTGACTTTCCCTGGCTGGGCTCAGTGATCATCCTGCCTCAGCCTCCTGTCATCCTAGGATTACAGGCATGCACCACTACATTCAGGTTGAACAAAGCCTTTTTTTTTGACTCCTTCTGACCCTTGTGCCATACACTGCTTTTTTCCCTATAATTTTTTCATGTTTAATCTTGAAATACTTTTTAAGATTTACAAGAATTTGCAAAAATAGATTACATAAATTCTTCTTGTTATATAGCTTCTCCCTGTTATGTCTAAACACAGTACTTTGTCAGGCCAGGAAATGGATACTGCCACCGTACTGTTGGCTCAGATACCGTCCGTCCTGGGACCTTACAGTTTCGGCACGCTTTTCCCATCTGTGAAATGTTCGAGTGGAGTCCTGTTACTGTCAGCACGGTCAGGACGCAGGTTTCACGTCACTGCGGATGAGCTCCCTCGTCCTACGTCTTCGTCACGCCCTCATCGAGTCCTAATGTGTAGCACTCACCGACCTACATGGCCGTAATTTGTAGCTCTAGTAACGCTATGTAAATGTGATTACACAATTTGTAAGCCTTTGAGACTTTTTCAGTCATTGTCCTGTACATCCTGGATGCTATTGTGTTAGCACTGTGTTCCTTTTTATTGCTAATAGATATTCTGTTTTATGAATGTGCTATAACTTGTTGAACTCTTCACATTGGAGTGTTTTCCAGGTTTTGTCTGTTGCAAATAAAGCCCCTTACACTTAGTGAGTCTTGTATGGGTATGAGGGTTTTATTTTTCTAGAATAAATGCCTGAAATGTGATTGCTGGATTGTGTGGTAAACGCATGAGTAACTTCACTGTAAACTGCCAGACATTTAAAGAATATATAGATGACAGCAGGTTTACATGATCTCTTCCTGAAAATCCAGGAGAGGGGAACGCTTCCCAACCCATTAGATGAAGCTAGCACTACCCTGGTACCAAAATAAGAAACCCAGAAAAGAGAACTAGAGACCAGTGCTTTCATGAACACAGACACAAAATATTAGCGATGCGTGAAAAGGGTGCTGTACCACACCACGTCGGGTCTGTTACAGAGATCCATGTCTCAACGTTTGAAAATCAGTGCATCCTATCTTTGGAAGAAATGTGGAAGATATAAATCAAAAGAGGTATTTGACAAAATTCAGTACCCACTTAGAATTAAAATAAAAAGCTTCATTAACTTCTGAACTTGATGAGTACCATCTACACAACTCAGTGGTGACAGACTGTATTCGAAGCTTGGGAACAGGAGGGGCGTGTACTCACCGCTGTTCATCATGGTAGCGTAAGAAAAAGAAACCGCATACACATTGCAAAAGAAGTAGAACTGCCCCATCTGTAGAGAACGTGATTGCCTACGTAGAAAGTCCCAAGACGTTTCCCAAGAGCTTACTGAAATTATTAAATGGGTTTAGTAAGATCATAGAATGCAGGGTAAACAAAAATTATATTTGTATCTGCAATATTTTATAATTACTGAAATATGATATTGTGTAAGTTTAACAAAACAGGATCTATTTGCTGAGAACTACACATGCTAATAAAGGAAAAGCAGAGGAACATAGCACTTTTATTGACTAGAAGACTTAATGTGCAGACCATGTCCGTTGCTCCTAAGCTGGTCCACATGAGTGGGAGTTAAAAGCATCAGGGTACAAATCAGGATGGCTTGGCTCTGGTGGTGCAATCTCTCCATGGAGTTCGTGGCATTCTTTGTGTTATGGTGTCTTCTGCTTGCATTTTTTTCCCTTTTCCCTTTAATTTATTTCTGCAGTTCACCTGAGCTTTTGAATGGACTATTTTTCTGTTTATAATTTAAAAGTTTGTGCATGTATAAAATTATTACTATTTTATTTCTCAGAAGTTAGGCTTATTTTCATATTAGTTGCTCATATTTTAAAAGGAAGGTGGTGAAGATGAAGAGAAATCATACCTATTATACATATATGTTCATCTGTGTAACTCCATGCATAAAATACATGTGTATTTGTATTTTGTACACCCCACTGTAATCATAAGAGCGTAGAAATATAAACTTTATATTACAGTGATCCTATCAAGAATAACATCAAGACTTCTTATGGATTCTTAGTATAAACAAACTGATTAATGATTAGATTCAGATGCTCAAAAATGACATTAGAAGCATATTGCAACAAACAGTTTTACTCACAAACGAATAAATCCCAATAGAGTAAATTACATACTTACTCAATATAACTTAAACGTTATAAGAATATACAATTTATTTACATACTTACTACTCAATATAACTTAAATGTTATAAGAATATACAATTTATTTTTAAGTCTCAGTCCCAGGAAAATTCTACCTTAAGCTGCTGCCACCAACAGTAAGCTTGGGAACATTGATCTTTGCAAGTCACTGTTGGGGAAACATCTACCTGCTAGTTCAAGTAATGATGAATTTTCAAATAGAGAATGGATTTGAAATTTGAAATCTCTACTAAAGCCTAACTTGAGAGAATTTCAAGAACACCACTAAGAATTTCCTGTAATTGTGAATTCAGTTCCTTTCTGGGCAACTTAAATATTACGCGACAGCATAGATAGGAATTATGTGAAAAGATGAGTGTATCATAGTTTGAAAACAGGTAACAGTGTTCGCTGCCAACATCACATCTATTTAAAATCAAGTTGAAGGTCTCCAGAGTAGTGACTACAGTGGTTTCCAAGGTTGGGCTCAAGTGACAGCTGATTTTGTATCCAGTTTCACTCTTAACAGTCTACCTGTCATACCTGGTAAGACAGAGGAGATCAGAGATAGTACAGCCCATGGACTGGTACTATGGTCTTGATCTGAACGGCCCCAAAGCTTTGTGTGTGGAAGGTGGTTGGGTTATAGGGGCACATAGCTGACTTGCGTTTGGTGGGGGGGTGGTGCCTGGTGGGAAGACGACCAGAACTGGAGGCTGTGTCTCTGTCCTCAGCTGCTCCCTCCTCTCTGCTTCCTGACCAGCGTGACACCAGCAGCCTTTCTCTGCCCAGCCCAGGCCCTTGCACTGTGAATGACCATGAACTGAAACTTCTGAAACTGAGCCAGAAGAAAACTGTCCTCCTTTAAGTTGTGCGGTCAGGTGTTGTGTCGCAGTGACAAGAAAATAACTAAGACGGTTGGTAATTTCCCAAAGACTGAAAATGCAGGGATGAATATAGCCGGGGTTCTTGTGAGGGGAATCATAGTTGGGTGGTTGCAAGTAAAATAGCTGAGGAAACGCCAGTTACGAGTGTGTCTCTACAAGAATGTCAGGTGGCACCTAGATGGTAAGAATGTCAGTACAGCTGGGAAGTAGACACAGTTGATGGGTTAAGAGCAACAGTACCAGCTAGGAAATGGACACGCTGGCACGCAAACGGTTGTGCCAGAGGCAGCCGGTAGGAGAGGTGCACTAAGAAACAGGCCCTGTGGCAGCCGAGGCGCTGGTCAGCGCCCCTGCAACCAGTGTGCGGAATGGTTTGTCAGTCCTAAGAGCAGTGAGGGATACATACTGGGAAATTATTTCGATTCTTGCAGAAATACAGTCTTGCAGACTTCAGGAAGAGAAGGAGTTTTTCTATATGAAAGTTAAAGACTTAGAACTGTTGAATGCAGTATCGTTTCTTTTCATTTAGTGGTGAGTAGTGCCTGAGTATTTCATTGTTCTACATGTTCCGCATTGTTTCCTCAAGGAAGTATTCCCCTTCCCAGAGTGCTTTGTGGCTTTAAATTTATGGTTAATTTTCTATCAACAAATCTTCCTGTCATGGACTGGGTTTTCAGTTTATAATTTTAACAGCCGTTGATTAGAAATAAAAAGCTTGATAGGGTGTCATTTTTCTTCTACAACTTATGGAAGTACGCCATCTAGAGTCCTAAAAATTTAAAATTTTAAAACCTGCAGGTTGAGTTGATGTTAAACTATAAAAAATAGGCATACTTTAAAATCATGTCAGACATTACAATAACTGGGGAACTTTGCTGTGTATGTTTTCTTGGTTTTCTCATGTTTCTTGAGGTTGTTCTTTATAAAATGGAATGTTCTGTTAATTGTTGCACATTAAGCAATCCATCTACTGTACCCACTGGAGAGAGATAGCCAATCAAGTTCAGGAATTATAACCTTGAAAGCCCTATTCAGTAACACTAGGACTTATTTTACCATTCCTACCAACTAAAAAACATACCTGTATAATGCTTACTAGCTTTGGATTTTAACTTTTCATTGAATAAGCTTTGATGCTAGAGATTTGCCAGTATCCGATCTGTATACATACCACTAGGTAACAGCTTTCAAGTGTTTATAAAGTGTAAGGAATATTTTATTTGGCCTCATAACTTCTGAGATAGACATGATACACTGATTTATCTTGGAAGGAAAAGAAAAAACCTAGAGAGAACTGGCTTTACAATTTACCTATGGACCTGAGTATCTTTCCTGAGGGTTGCTGCCTCCCTGGGCTGCTTCAGCCAGGCAGCAAAGGGCAGCAAAGGGCAGGGGTGACGCGTGCAGTGCCAGCTCCTCAGGAGACCGAGGCAGGAGGCTTGCAAGGTCAAGGCAAGCCTAGGCAGCTAGTTGGACTCTCCCTCAAAATAAAACAGAGATGTACCTCAGTAGAGCCCCTCGGGGCTCAGTCCCAGTACCTCCCACACAAAGCATCTGACAGTTTATAAAGACTGTGATGGGGAAAAATGTCATAAAATCAGAACGAAATGTTTTTGGATTTAAAATTGAAGCTATTTACAGAGGTTGAGAACCTCAATCCCGTCTCTGCTTTAAAAGATCATCTTCTGTTACGGTTTTTGTATTGATATGTAATACTTTAAATGTTCACTTCGGGATTTTTAGATTTGGAAACAATTGAGAGCAAATGATGTTTCTTATGAGATGGCCTGCGGGAGATCAGATCCCCTAATGAAATGCGGCCTTCCTAGTGTCCTGTTGGTGATTTCTACAGACTAGAGGGAAAGGCCTTAGAGCAGATATCCTGTCCTTAATTCCCTTCCTCCCCTTACAGCACTTAACATGCGATGCTGGTCCCACAGTGGAGCATAGGCACCAATACTTGCTGATTTCATGCTTTGTATCCATGCCAAGTGATGTCAGTGCGGAGGGTTACAGAACCACTAGACTTCAACACTCAAGTTAGGTTATCAGACCCTGAATTATATTAGCAAAGTTTGAAAGTCATTTAGGGTTTTGTTAAGAAATTGAGTGTGGCAAATTTTATTTAAGGTTCAGCAGGAACTTCTTGGTAACATTTACATATTGCAGAAATTCAAAAGGAAACATTTACAAAATCTCCACTCCACTAAGAATGTGAACCAGACAGAAAAATTATTCACTGAGTTACAGTCAGCGTCAATGTTAGAAAATAGAAACCCTCCTTCTCAGTGTAGAGCATGCATACGTTTTAGTTAGGACGGCCTCAAGCCTTTAAGCGTGCTACCAGAGTACCCCTGGTTGCCACGGGGAGCTGCGTTGCTGTCGATGCAGGGTTCCCTGCTTGGCGCACCCCGTGTTTGCGGCGACAAGTGTGTGTGTGGGTTGTTGCATCTACAGTGGAACTTGTGTTTTGGCCAGCCGAAGAGAGGGGGAAAGAAAGCAAACTGAACCTGGCTTCTGGGCAGCGCAGCGGCGGCTTAGTTGCCAGCATCCTTCCCCCGGGGGCGCGAGGTGACTGCAGCTGAGGCCCTGGTGCCTCCACGGAGCTCACGCCATCAGCAGGGCGCTAGGCTCACAGTTGTGCACAAGCTCAAAAGTAAAATGCAAATGTTGTGTCTTGTTATTGTGTCTCGTTGGTTGGCATGGCACTTTTTAAAGTGGAACTTTTAATATGGGACGTTAGCCTGCGTCTAGTGATACTTGAATTTTGTTTTAGTCAAAAGCTTTCATCAATACCATTATGTAAGCTTCCATTTACTTCATTTCATTACTTAAAATGCATTAATCTTTAAAACTCTGATTTCAAGTTCTATGAGAAAAACAAAAGAGAATTTAACAGTGAGCTCAGTATCCATTATTTCTTTTTAAAAACGAGTCCTAGTATGTACTTGAGATTTAGCATGTTTTTAGCGCAAGCCATCTGTACCTGTCACATCTGCAATATTTGCTGTTTCTAAAGATCATATTCAAGCATCCCCAGAAGTACCTTTGAAATATTAGGAGCATAGAAATGCTTTCTTATTGTAAAGAACTAATATTGGAATAGTATATTCCCTGTAACTTGCAGATTTGTAGGTTATGTTCATTGTGATTTGTGTACCTTTAAAATCTGTTTTGAATGCTGATAGTCTTGGAGGTAGCATTTGGTTAAATATCTACTTAGCTTACAGTGGTGTCCATCCCAGTTGTGGTGCCTCGTCTCTGGAAGCTTGTAAACTTAATACCATGGAGGTATAGTTATATACAAAGCAGAAGGCATGTGCAGACAGAGAGAATGCTTAGCTCCTGGCCCCAAGGAGCTTGGATTTAGTTTGGATATAATGTTTGAGTGAAGATGGTTCCAGTCTAAGCAGCCAGTTTTCCAGCCAGTCAGTGTCAAATGAGCTTGCATTTGCGGGGACATCAACAGGCCTGTGAGGTCAGCTTTGAGCTGAAAATGTGGCTCAAAGCTGGAGAACTTGGCAGGGACTCAAGGGAGGGGGGCTGTCTTAGTTATTCTTCTCATTGTTGAGACAAAATACCCAACACCCGGAGTGAGAGGGGGAAGTGCTGTTTGGCGCACCTGTGGCACATGGCAGAGGGGCATCGCAGAGGAGAAAATAGTTCATGGTGGGCAGAAGGTAGCAAAGCAAGTACAGGGTGACCACAGCTCTTTTTGTCCCTTATATCTCATCCAGGCTGCTTAAGGCAGGTGGCGCTCACCCCTTAATCCTAGTGCCCTTGATCCTAGCACTGCACCACGAATCAGTCCCAGCACCACCTCTGAGAAAGCCCCACCTGTGACCACGTGAGGGTTAGGGAGACATCTAGACACAGCCATGGCGGGGAGCTTGGTCTTGATGCTGGAAGTTGGAGAGTTTTAGGTAGAGGGCTGATGTTCTAGGAAAGGGAGCAGTTTAGGCTTTGAGTTTACAAAGAGGAAAAGAAAATACCTGTATGAGACCGTTTTCTCACTAAAATGGAGACTAAAATACAGATAGAGGTGGGAAGTGCAGGATTTGCGTATTAAAACAAGTATTTCTAAAGCATTTTATCACTTATGAGGTATTTCTATGCTTTTTCATTTCCTTTAAACACTTGTGCAGTATCATTATTACTCTCTTTTAAAAATTTAGAACACATTATAGGTCAAGCTCAAGTTAAAATACATAGTTTCAAAAGTAGTATCAATTCTTCAAATTCTTAAGCTTTATTTTGCCCTTAAAGACATGGTTTACATAGCAACGATAGCTTCTGTGGCGGTGCAGTTTGTTTGCATTTCAGTGTTGCTATTTATTTAAAAGAATTGTATTTAAAAATAACCATGATTATGCAGTTTTTCTTAAATTATTTCTATCTGGTCATTTGAAGTATTCTTTTATAAAAACTATTTACATTCAAAGAAATGCTCAATAAAAGCTGGCAATGGCTGCATTTGGCGGGTGGAATACTGTTAGACCTTTGGGGTTCTTACCCTTTGGTGTACTTTTTAAACAGAACATGTAATTTTTTTTTTCTAAAACGCGTAAAGACGTTATTCATGAGATGAAAAGTTCTGGGCAGCTACTCTTCTGAGGAGTGTTCTTAGGGAACCACTGACATAGATAATTATTTCCCAGCTTTTTGGATGAATGGTCTCTTTCACAATAATGTATGATCTTGCCAACTCAAGAATTTAAAAAAATTATTTCCAAGTGTTCTGTAGCATGTAATCAAGAAATTTTAGCAAACATATTTTCAGAATTGTTGTATTTTATTCTCAAATGATGACATAAGAGAAAAGCTTGATACTTATTAATATATCCCCACAAATACATAGTAGATGTGGTCTTTACTGCCAGCTATAATAAAGTCAAACTGAACGTAATTGACACTAAAGTTTATTTTAGCAACATTACTTCATTGAGGTGCAAGAATACTGATGTGCTTTTAAAGAAGTATAATTGGACAGAATAAATGAGGGGGTTTAAAGAGCATTTTGTGCTAAATTTGCACATTTATCATAGTTATGCTCCTCAGTAGCATATATTTCAACATCCTGTGTTATATTCCACCAACCATGGACTGGTTATGGTATAAGTTACGCAGTAATGGACCTAAAGCAGACAATTTAAAACCAAGAAGCAGTTAACGCTGCCAGATGAGCCCGGGGTCAGGAAGGGCAGGCTCACCCGGAGCGCGCCCCCTCCTCCCCTCCAGCCTCGGGGGCGCACTTGCAGGCCCCACTTTGAGTATTGTAAGGGTATTTTACCAAACACTAGACACATGCAACTTTAACGTCAACATTCCGGAGGGCCCCAGGAACCTTGAAGTACTCTTTGGACAGGCCGAAGACCCTGAGGACAAAATGCCGTCGAGTAATTTCTGAGGAAAGGGGCTAAACAGAGCGTGGGTGCGCTCCTGTGGCCAGTGCTCTGCGGAGGCTGAGGCAGGAGGCTCGAAAGTTAGTCAGGACGGAGCCGCTCTCAGTGCTCCCATCTCAAAATAAAAAATAAAGAGGGCTGAAGATGTGGCTTGGCGCACAGGCGCTGCGTTTGCCCAGAACTGGACAAAAAAGTATAGAATGGGAAGTAGAGTTTCAGGCCTGTTAAATTTTGGGTGTAGAAGAAAGAAATGGTGAAGTAAGAACTAGGGAAATGGAATCATCCCGGAGCCTGCGGAACCTGGGGCGGGGAGCGGACGACGCGGGCTCGGGGCAGCTGCGGGGCTGCGAGGCCGGCGGGGCGGCTCCGGGCTGCGGGGGCCTTGTCGGCCCGGTCCCGCCCCCGCCCCGTCCTCCGCGCGGCCCCTTCTGCACCGAGCGCAGGGTCCTGTGGCCCTCTGTGCCGACTGATGACAAGTCCACATCTTACGGGATTTATCCCACAAAAATGTGCTGGCGCTGGCGTCTTTAATGTGATGAAAAGCAGAGTCAGTGCAGATTCGTGACTTTTACAAATCAATGAGAAATGAACAAAACGTCTGAAGCCCAAAGCCAGGGATACTTGGCCCAACAGACTCTAAACACTAAGTAAGTCCTTGAGGAAGCAGGGGCGGCCCCGCCTGAAGGGGGACAGCAGCCCCGCTCCGCGCAGGCCCGGCCGGGGAGCTGCTCGCTCATCCTGCGCGCTTCCCCTCCGGAGCTGGAGCGGCTGGAGCTGCACCCGGGCTGCCACCCTCCCTCCAATCGAAATCACAAACAAGGTAAAATCTGGGTACATTTTAAAAATAGCTTGGAAGAGTAGGTGTTTATTAATATATGTATAGCAAAAATAGTATTTCCCTCAAATATGACTGAAAATACAATTATTATTAAGATTGCGGGCATGACATTCAGTTGTGGTCAGTTTAAAGTAAGAGACTTATAGTAACTTTACACAACCTGGGAGGGTACAGATCTCATTCAGCATTCCTCCTTTGTATTGGAAAACAATTTTTGATTTAAAGATTCAGATAAGAAAGCTTATTTCAAGTGCCATACACGGTGGTGTATGCTTATGATCTTAGCACTGGGGAGGCTGAGGCAGAAGGATCACTGAGCTCCCTCCAGCCTGGACGACAAGGTCAGCCTGAACTACATAGTGACACCCTGTCTCAAAGACAAGATAAAACAGTAACAACAAAACCAAGAAGCTTGTTTCAGATATATAGATTTTTTTATATATAAAAAATTTTGGAGTTTAGTTTTTATGATTTGTAGAAATGCTCTTTCAGAAAGGCACACACATTATGAAAAATTTATTTAATAACCTGAAAATACATATGAGAAATGAAATGAATGATGTCTTCTACTTGGACATTGCCAAGAAAGGTAATTCATAGAAATTCTGTTTGTGGATATCCAGATTTGAGTACCAACTAGATTACACTGAGTAAAAGATAGTGTTGCAGTCAGGGTTTACAGGGGAGACAATTTAATACAGTCACATAATTTATAGAATTATTTTAGAATGCTCACCCAAAGGGTCAAATGCAAAAGAGTGTAGGAGATCCACCCACACACTAGAGACCCAAAGAATCCAGCTGAGGGCCTGGATCCCATGGCAATGTACTGCGTGAGGCCAGCTAAAGACCTAGAGCCCGTGGCAATGTCCTCTCCAAGTGCAGCTGGAGGCCTAGAGCCCACAACAGTGTCTCATGCCAGTCTGTATCAAAGATCTGCATTGGGAAGGCCCCGAGGTCAGTAGTGGAAGCTAGAAAGCCTGCGCCAGTGGGATGAAGGATCTGCACTGGAGCCAGGAAGCGATGCTCAAGGTAAGGCCAGAGCTGCCCCCATAATCGAAGCCATCCTCAGCAATGGCAAGGACCAGAGCTCCTTTGATGATGTGAACAGCTGAGTTCATATCAGGAAAACAAGTGTGACAAGCTTCTTCAGGAAAATCCACAGCACACCATCTTCCCCTCTGGAGCCAGGAAGTGATGCTCAAAGTGAGGACCACAGCTCCCTGGAAGAGAACCACAGCCATCCTCGGTGACAGCGAGGTCCCAAGCTCCTCTGAGAACAGCCGAGTTCATATCAGAAAAGCCATCACAGCAAGCTTCGCCAGGCAGATCAAGAGCGCCAAAATCTTCCTCTCAGTTCTCTTTTTATGTGTTGGCAACAGTCCTCAGGCGGGCCCTCCACACCCGGAACCTCGCTGAGTTAGTTCAGCTGGACGTTCCTAGTTGACCTCCAGTTGTCAATCCCCCTCAGAGAGAAGCAAAGAGACTCAATGGTGGCGCGTCTGCAGAGGATGACACAAGTTTCACTCAATTTCAGGCTTTGATTTTAAAACATTTCTATGGCTCAACATAAGCGATGAGCTTGGTAAGAAGGAAATGAGCAAGGTCACTCACTCTGCCACAGGCCCGCAATGAGCATGGTCCTCGGGAGCCGCAAGCTGGTCAGCGCGGGGCGGGAAGGAGGACGCTAATCTCCCTGCAGAGACTGACTTTGGAAAGTGAGAAAAGCAGCTCACCCACTGCTCATAGGTGCTGCGCTACTCTCAGGCCCTTACTTCCAAAGCAGCGGTGATAACCAGGTCTGGGCTCACCGAGGCGTGCAGAAGACAGCTCGTCCCGCTGCTCGGAGCCGAGGATGGCTCCTTCGGTTACAGACTCTGAAAGACTCGTCTAAAGGAGCAAGTTACATCGGGAGGAATCTGGAGCAGATAAACACCTTTTAGGTCCTATGTTTAAAAATCCCAATTTTGCACTTTACACAGGCCAAAAGCCTTGTATTTTCCTTTTAAAAGTAGCAAGGCAGGGGCTGGGGATGTAGCTCAGCGGCACAGCACCTGCTTGGCAAGTGCGAGGTCGTGAGTTCGATTCCTGGTACCAGAAAAAAAAAAAAAAGTAGCAAGGCAGAAAGGTTTTGTAGGTTAGAACTACAGAATAAATTACTAAGTAGGGTAAAAAACTCAAATCCTGGAAACCTTATTCTCCCAATGGCAAAAACAAAATATATTGTTCTGCAACATAAATTGTAGGTATTATAGGAAACGTTCTAACCTGGGTGTGGTGGCACATGCCTGAAATCCCTGTTACTCAGGAGGCTAAGGCAGGAGGATGGCAAGGTTGAGACCAGTGTGGACAATTAGGGA
This sequence comes from Chinchilla lanigera, assembly GCF_000276665.1. Taxonomy (NCBI): domain Eukaryota; kingdom Metazoa; phylum Chordata; class Mammalia; order Rodentia; family Chinchillidae; genus Chinchilla; species Chinchilla lanigera. The sequence continues at coordinate 31,062,444 of NW_004955417.1, forward strand.
GAGCCAGTCTTAAAAACAAAAGCAAAAAATGAAAACAAAATTCTCGAAAGAAAAAACACATCCAACAGCATAAATCACTATAGTATTAATAATTTTAATTTCCAATGAAGATATTAGTAGGAAGTAATTCAACTCCCAAAATCCTTTGAAAGTAAGACAAGAGGTAGAATCAGATTTTACCTGTGCCGAAAGATGACGTTCTTAGCTTCCCGTTTTGATGGTCGCTGAGTCCTTTTCTCCCAAGTCGCTAAGCGTGGCTCTGCTTTGCTATGGCACTGCAGTTTTAGGACCTGCACTTGCTGTTTATCAGATGGAGACTTACCGCAGGCCAGCCTTCCCTCGGCCGAGTCAGCAGCTGCTTCTGGCCTCTAACACCGAGGCTTCTCACTCAGCTCTGAGCTCTCTCCACCAGGTGCTCGCCTGGCCTCTCGGCTCGGTGCGCCTTAGCTGGCGTCTCAGTTCCGAGGCTGCTGTGGACTGCGTGGTAGGGCCGTCAGGGGGTGGAGGCCCACAGGCCGCCATGTGTAGACTTCCCTGCTGAACTGCATGGTGCCTGTAGCCGTCTTGGGAATTGTCACACCAAATTGTCAGCCTCCGTGTAGCAGCCTGTGTGTGGGCTAAAATGGTCCAAGCTGGTTTCCCCAAGCTGGTTTGGGTTACACCAAGCAATTTCCTTCGCCATTGAGGTATCTGCCAACTTCTGCACATTCTTTTTCTTACGATTAACTAATGGAGAAAAATTGATTTGGGAGGGAAAAACCAATGATCTAACCCACAGTTTGGGCCAAAGACACGGTTCAGTGATGCTAAAATGCTCAACTCTGTAAGTGTGGATTTACGATGAGCAAAAGAGCAGTATGGAATTGTGTTCAGAACGTTTTTATCTCATTTCTTTATGATTTTACCAGCTTGTGTCATCTTAATTATACTTTTTTTTGTTTGTTTTTTTACTATTTTCTTTTCTGGTACTGGGAATTGAACTCAGGGCCTTGCATTTGCCAGGCAGGCACTGTGCCGCTGAGCTACATCCTTGGCCTATCCTAACTATACTTTAAATGCAGCCTGTAAGTAATAATAATAATAGTGGAGTCCTCGCTGATCAACAAAAGTCAACAAAAGCTTATCCTCTCACTTAGCCGATCAGAGGGCCTGTGCGTGATTCTCTTGACTGAGCCTAAAAGTTAGTTCCTAACGCCACACAAGCATTTTATTCATTCCAAAATATAAAAGAGATGTGTCTGTTAGCTCGCTGGAATAAGAACAAACTATTTTCTGACATGAAATTGTAGGACAGACATGAAAATTATTGTTCCTCTTTGATATTTGGAATTCGCCAGAAATCATACCTGAATCAAAGTGAAGTTTACAGTAATTATTTATTGTAACGCTCCACACCTGGGAAAGTAATCCAACTTTACCCTGCGCAAAGTAAAGCTTTCCATATCCATATGGACAGAGTTATCTACGTTGAATCCCTGCTGCTCGTGAGACACGAAGCCGCACCCGTCTCTCCTCACCCTCCGGTTTTAGTGTGTCTGGCAGTGTGTCCCTCCATCTCCATCTTAACTGCAGGAACCAACAGTATGTTCACTGCCAGAACTTACTTCCTTTAGTGAAGTAAGAGTCACCAGAAAGCCACACAATCTGAGGACATATTACATGTTCGCCACGTGTATCAGTCACCATGATTAAACCTATACGTGTGACTTCAACTAATGTGATTTCAAATAAATAAACCTTTTTGCAACCGTATGCAAAACAATAGTTTATTGACCTGTTTCTTTTTTTTTTTTTGTCTTTTCTTCCAGTACCAGGAATCGAACTCATGACCTTGCACTTGCCAGGCAGGCGCTTTGCCACTGAGCTAAATCCCAGCCCCTATTGAACTGTTTCTTATACACAAAGAAATATTTTTTTTGTCCAACAACTAGCTTTCCAACAACATCAACCTTAGGCAAAAGCACAGGTGTGGAAAATGGAAAAAAGCAGTGCATACCCGAGAGATCCCTGAAAACCTTTGTTCCAACTTGATGCAGCAACGCTTAGCTGTTCGGATCTATGTCCTATGTATTTTTCTGAGACCTGCGACGATGTCCCTGTAATGTGTAAAGCCAGGCTAGTCAGCTCAGTCAGGCTAGCCTTTCACGGTAGAGAAGCATCACAGCTCAGCACCATAGATGTCACAAGGACCAACCCCAGCACAGAGGTGAGACAGGTCTACCACAGGTAGGGAGTGCAAGGCAGAGCTGACCCCTAAAGGAACAGAGAGGACTACAGGTAGTCATTCATCACATACGTCACAGCCCTTTGAAGAGACTTGGAAAATTGGATAAAGTAAAATATTCTTAAGCTTAGCATACTGGCATACACCTGTTATTCCAGATACTCTGGAGGCTGAGGCAGGAAGATCAGAAGTTCAAGGACAGCTTGGACAATTTAGCAAGGCCTTGTCTCAATTTTTTAAAAAAGGCTGGGGCTGCAGCTTGGTGGCAGAGCACTTGTCTGCCATGCATGAGGCCCTGGGTTTCATCCCCAGTACCAAACGTAAATAAATTATGTTTGTATTTTTAAATGCATCGATGGGGTTGGGGATATAGCTCAGTGGCACAGTGCCTGCCTGGCAAATACAAGCTCCTGAGTTCAAATCCCGGTACCAAAAAAGAAAGAAAAAAGAATTAAATGCATTGATGAACTGACAAAAAAATCCCCCACATACAAAAAAATAAAATGGAAAACACTAACTGTAAAAATAAGCACCAAATCTAGCTTTTTCTCCGAGTCTTTCTGCTAAGTCCTGAAATCTGTGGCAGCCCCTTGGGAAGTGGAGCTACTCAAGCTCTGGGTGCACCCAGAGCAGGAAGTGTAACGGGACATCCGGAGATGTGTCTGACTGAAATGGAAAAGAAAACACAAGAAAGGCATGGCTGGGGCCTGAGTGTCCCCCAAGCTCCTGCTCTGTCTTGGTCTCCATGATGCCACATTCGGAGGCAGGACCTTAGGATCCTGGGGCTCTGTCCTCAGTGGGTAGGGGGGTGGTGGGAGTGCAGGAGGTATCCTGGCTGGAGGAAGCTGGCCCTGGGGCTGTGCTCCTGAAGGCTTTGTGTTGTCCCCAGCCCCTTCCTCCTCCTTTCTGCTTCTCAGCTGCCAGGAGGTGGGCAACTGTGCTCCCCAGTACCCCCCACTCATTGTCCTGCCTCAACCACACCCACAAGCAGCAGAACTGAGCGACCATGAACTGAACCTCTGAAACCATGAGCGAAAGCAAACCTCTCCCCCTTGTTCTTAGGTGCTTTGCCAAGCTGACCGACACACTCGCCTGCGTCAGTGCTAATGGGAGGTCAGGAGGGGTAAAGCAAGGACTTCCTTGAAAATACACAAGCGCAAGTCAACCCTCCAGGAGTCTGAAAGCAACTTCCCATGCAGAGTTTAGCTGAGGATGGCCTTGGCTGTGAGCACCTGCAGGCGGACTGCGGAGGCAGAGATCACTGGAGGACTCAGCTTCAGTCTGCATTCTGCAGAGGGGCTGCAGGGAGTGAGCGCTCCAGACAGAGGTCACATCGACCTCAGACCCACAGGAGACCCCAAAACTGGGCTGTGGAGTTGTCAGACAGCGTGTACGAGGACTTAATAAGTCTGAGGGGATCAAATAGAACTCCGAAAACAGGTAGCAAGTGGGCTTTCAAAATAACTCGAGAGAGCACCTAAAAGTGAAAAGCGACTAAAGTGTAAAAGTCAGGAAATTTAACTGGCAAACTCGCCAGAGAAGAGAAAACTGGTGAAGTAACTTCTGAAGAAATCATCCACAACACAGGCCGAGAGACAAGAGAAGACTGGCAGGAAGGCGGACAGCCTGGGGAGCTGGGCGGGGAGCTCACCGCACCCTGGAGACGTATGGATCCAGCACAGCCGCCTCAGGAGGGATGCCCGGAACTGCCTTGAGACGTCAACCCTCGGGTCGGGGAGCCAGCAAATCCCAATATTGCGTGAAGAACTCCTCTTCGTCAGAAGTCACCGCATGACTGGGCATGTTGTGCAGAGTGGCGTTTGCCTAGCATGCACAAGGTCCTAGGTTCAATCCCTAGTATTATAAAAGAACAAAGCAAAATCGCTTACACACACACACACACACACACACACACACACACACACACATGCCCGTCATAAAAAATAAACCACTGAAAGGTACTTGCAATATATACATAACCAGCAAGTGATAAATAACTCTATTATCTCTCCAGAATAAGTATGTATAATTTTATATATTCATACATAAAATAGATAGAACTCTACAAATTCTAATAAGTTTAAATATAATATATATTTCTTATAAATTAGGAGGAAAACTAGCCAGTGGGGAAATGGGCAAACTCAACTTGTTCCAAAAGGAACTTACTCTGTTCTTCCAGAGAGCAGCCTCACCAGGTGAACCAGATCCCAAACCCCAAAATCATCTGAAGCGGCCCTCAAGTTGCCCCACAGCCTCCCTGCAATCTACATCCAGCGGCCTCCAGTCCTTACGATGATTCTGCAGTTCTAAATGTTGCTTTCTCTCTGGGGCCTAGGGACACTAGCTGGCTCACATCTTCCTTGTCTGCCCTCTAGCTGAGGGCAGTGGAATTCCACTCAACCTCCCGGCCCCCTTTCGTGTTCCTTCTGCAAGGCCAGCAGAGCGTTCCTCTCGGGCTCAGAACAGGACTGTGAGTCTTCTCAGGTCCCCACTGTGGCCTGTGGAGCCTGGCTGGCCATTTTCTTTGTGTCAAGTTCCACACGCACTTCGTTTGCGCAGTCGCTCCATCTGAGCTCCTCAGAGGTTTCCAGTGAGGTAAAAAAAAGTGGAGAAAGTTTTCTCTCCACTGCACAACCTTTCACAAGAACTCTTTCGACTGTTTTTTTTGTGGCGATTGTTCCCCTCCTGTAAACGTTCTTCCCCAGGGAGAATATTTAGTCCTCCCCGTCAGGGTTGCTGATAGTCCATAGTACAGGCTTGTAGTGGATTGATAACTGGTGGTCAACTTGTAACCCCCAGCTGAACTGAGTAGGCGTGGTGCTGGTGTGGGAGGCCCACCTGAGGACTGTTGCCAGCAGCATAAGAGGCAGACCTGGAGGAGAAGAAGCGGGCTGTTGGGAACTGAGAGAGGCTGTTGGGAGCTGAGAGAGACTGTGGGGAGCTGGCTTTCCTGACGAACTTGGCTGTTTTCATCTTCTGAGGAGCTCGGGACCTCGCTGGCACTGAGAATGGCTTCAGTTCACTTTGGGGAGCTCTGGTCCTCACTTTGAGCATCGCTTCCTGGTCCTGGAGGGGAAGATGGTGTACTGCCGGCCTCCAGGAAAAGCTTGCTGCATTGGCTTCCCTGATGGGAACTCGGCCATCCTGATCATCGGAGGAGCTCGGGACCTCACTGTTGTCGAGGATGGCTGCAGTACCTTTTGGGGGAGCTCTGGTTCTTCTGTGCATCACTTCCTGGCTCCAGTGCAGATCCCTTAGCCTGCTAGCATAGGTCCTTCTTCCTGCTGGCACAGACTTTGTAGGTTCCACTACTGACCTTTGGGCCTTCCCAGCAAATCCGTGAAACAGATCTGCACGAGACATTGTCAAGGGCTCTGGGCCTCCAGTTGGATTCATGGGAGGCACTGTTATGAGCTCGGGGTATTCAGCTCAACTCATGTAGGACATTGTTGTTGGATCCAGGCCCTCAGCTGGATTCTTTGGTCTTAGTGTGTGGACAGATTCCCTGCACTCTTCTGTATACTGTTCTTTGGGTGACTTATAAATAATCATATAGGGGGCTGGGGATTTAGCTCAGTGGCAAAGCTCCTGCCTGGCAAGTGCAAGGTCATGAGTTTGGTTCCCGGTACCAGAGAAAAACAAACAAACAAAAAAAACAAAACAAAAAAAAATCATATAAAGTTTGTGTCCTGTATTATGTTGTTCCCCTTGCAAAATAAGCCCTTAACCAACACAAGGCTCCACTCACAGGTCTGCCACAGCCTGGCCTTGATGACTGCGCTATACGCATTCCTCTTGTCTCTTCAGTGAATTCAAAGGCTTCACAGTGCCACGTGAAGTAGTTACTTCCCATACCTTGTACTTTTTTCTGGATAGTATTATTTTATAATAGCGCCATGGCTTAATTCGATGCCATGAATGATAGATGCCAAATGACATTATTATATTAGTTGGTCTAGATCCTAAGTGACTAGAGTAAGTAACGGAAGAAAGAAAATTCATCTCCAAATGGTGCATAAAGTTTGTGAGAACATAGTCTTGACTCTTAAATGTTCAAGGGTGCTGTTTTCGAAATTCTACCTGAAAAAAAAAAAAGAAATTCTGCCTGGTGTTGCTTTCGGAAATAATGTGTTAAAGAGGGGTGACTTAGGGGAGCCAAGAAAGAACCTTGTGTCCAGAAAAAAGGAGAAAAGGTAGAGAAAAGGAGGGGAGGGGAGGAGAGGGGAGGGGAAGGGAAGGGTGGGCAGGGGTGGGGAGAGATGGAGAGAAGAGAGAGGGGAGGGGAGGGGAGGGGAGGGGAGGAGTACCCGGGACAGCAGGACTGGAGCCCCAAATCAACCACCCCTAATGAGTCTGTTCTTACCACTAATTGTGGCTGACCCATAAAGAGTTGGGGAGGACCATCAGGCATTTTTTCTCTTGACATACACAAAAGGCATCTGAAGTCATTCAACTGATATTTCTATCCTTTCTGACTTTTTGGAAATCTCAAGTGAAAAATGACCATCATTGCAGATGGAGAAAAACTGAATCTCTCCCCTTCTTAGTTGAGCTAATTTTTTGCTTAAACTTTAGCGATAGTGGGGGAACATGGGGTTATTTTAATTGCTCAAACATTGGTCTTATTTTAAAATTTGAAATAATCTCCTTGAGGGAGACACCAAGGCCCAGTGAGCTGGGGCCAGCTTGAGGGAGCGTGGGTGGGTAGAGTGAGGGGCTCTTGCTGTCCCCTCAGTGTGGCTGTCCTTGGCTTGTGCTTCGGGGCACCGTGAGTTCTCAGCTGCACTCCAGCACTCTTGCTCCCGGCCTGGTGCCCGCTCACGGTTCGGTGTGTGCCTCCTTTTCCACACTTGCTGATGCTGTTCTACGAGCACCTGCCACGCACGTTCACGGGAGTGCGCTGCTCACACCCTAAGGTCATTCTGAGCACACTGACCTTTTCTCCCCTGAACTGCGTTTCATTGTGGGTGAATTGACTTATTATTTTAGTTACTGAAACATGTCCCTTGGACTCCTCTCTCTTCATGGTTAGTAAGTTTGGTAGTTGTATCTTTGGAAGGCCTCTGCTACGCTATACAGTGTCTCCTAATGATCCAGTGATAAGAGAAATTATAATTCAGGCCAAGAAGTATAAGGTCACAGGAGAAGCTTTTGACTGAGAAGGAAGAGAAAATGGGTAAAGGACTTCAGCTTGAGAAAAAGAGCTAAAGGGGCCACAGCTTGGGAAAGCTGGACAGCTCGTTAATGAGGGTGGCGGCTGTGCTCGGTTGCCGGGCTGCGACAGGGTTTGTTGACACGATCTTAGGGCTGGTCTGTGAGTGGCTCCAGAGAAGCCCTCAAGGCTTGAGCGGTGGTCGGTCTGGAGACAACTGCTATGGCCTAGTGGGGACTGCCTGAATTCTTGTCACAGGCTGGATGGGGCTCATTCTGGGGTGACCTCTGCAGGGCTGTCCTGTTGCTGGAATCCAAGGTGTTATGGTTATGTCCTCCAAGAGCCTTGATGTGCTCATAGGTGGGGCTTTGGAGGTGACGGGATTCAGGGCTCCTAGCTGACAGGCTGGTACGCGGTGGGGTCTGGTCCTAAGGCTGGGTGTGGTCCTCTGTGCGCTCTGATTCCCTGCCTCCATGCCCTGAGCCACTCTCCTCCACCAGGACCCTCTGCCACACCACCCTGCCTTGGAGCCAGCCTATCGTGAACTGAAACCGCTACAAACTGTGAGCCTAATCAACCTGTCCTCCTCTGACTTTGGGTGTCGGGTACTGTGTCTCAGCCACAGGGAAGCAACCGAGACACAAAGCGATTGCAGCTTGGGGGCAGGGACTGAGGACTGCCAGGTACTGCTCCGGGGTCTGAGCAGGATGTCGTGAAAGCTGGCAGGTGACTGCCCCTGCAAACCTGGCAGAATATTACTCTTACCGCGGCAGCCTCAGTCTTGACCGCGGTAAGACAAGTTAGGTCAAGTTAAGGCTGGTAAACAAGTGAGCAAGTGGTTAACAGGCCCCACCGCACGGGCAAGCTGGAACCTGAGCCAGATTTAAGGCCCCGGGGAGACAGGTAGCAAGTCGGGTGGAGATGCCAAGGCAGCAGCCCTGTCTTCGGCGACCCACTCCACGTTTTCGGGCCTGAGTGGCCTCGTGCATTTCTCATTTTGTCACGTTTTGTGTTTTGACTCAGCTTTGCTAAGCCTTGGAATTACGCTCCTAACTGGTCTCCAGTTTCTCCTGGTGCTCTGAATATCTTTAGATAACTCTGATTGCTTTGTATTTGTTATGGAGTGAAGTCTGACTTGACGCAAGGGCCGTCATGATCCTTGGACCCTTGGGCCTGTTGTTCCTTGTGGGCTAGGGCAGGGCGTTGGAGGCTTATGGAGCTGGATGCAAACTTTGCCTCTACAACTTCCTGTGAGATTGCTCGGGCAGGGCTCCCAATGCCAGGACTGCGTCCTGTATCCAGAGATGCTAATCACAAAGCAACAGCTGTCTCCATCTCCTGGGGTTTCTGTGAGGATCCAGAGAGCTGTGATCTGTGTAAAGTGACCATCGTGTGGCAAACATAGAAAGCTGCCTCGTCACTTACAGACTCCCAGCAGATACATTCCATGACAAATGGGGGCATGATAGATTTATTTTGAAAGAATCAAGAAAGCCCAGACATATTTCTCTTTGGTTTTCTTTTATTTGAGAAGGGCAGAGAAAAGGCAAGGACAGCTATTAAAAGGGATCTTTAAAGCAGCAGCATCTAAAGGAAGATTGAGGCTCAGCTCAGCACCACGTCACCCGATCGTCCTCCATTTAGGTTTGAAAATACTGGTCACCAGGAGCTCATTTTTGTAGAAATAATCTTGAAGTACTCAACAGTACTCTCTAAACCATTAAGGAAGTATTGATCCACCCGTGAGTATTTTTACCTGTGGTGTCCCAACAAGAGGTTAGCGTGTTGCGGTTAGCTTGATGTTGGGGGACTCAGGTGCAGTAAAGTTCAAGAATCTCACAGCTAGTAAGGCGTGGGAGAGGTGCACCGGTGCTGCACCTCGAAACTTTTTGTCTTTGCAAGGATGGTGGGACCGACACATGGGGGAAAGACGGGGAAAATTAAGCCCAGAACTAACTAGTAGGGAGTGTGGTGTAATGTTCAGGAGATAATTCCGTGAGCTTGCAGTAATTAGGCTTCAAGCAGAAGAATGTTAGACCCGGGTGAAGCTGTGAGAAGGAAATAGCACCTGCTTAGGTAGCATGGAGGGAAAACACAATCAGACTGGAGAGCAGGAAGGCAAAATAATGGAAGAAAAATGCAGAACATGAGTTCTGGGTATTTCCAGCGATGCACACACTCAGCTTGACTTCTTTAAGCAGAATAGAGTAACCTGCTTTATGCCCCATTTTCAATCATCGTGCACACAGACTTTCATTACAAAAACTTCTTTTAGACTTCTAGAGCTGGAAGAGACTTAAATCTGTCCTGAGACTCGTGCCCGTGAGGGTTTGTAGTTCACGGGAAGCTCTTAGGTCGCCGACGGCCGTCTGGAAGGTGAGGCGAGGGCCGCGGGGGCGGGAGAGGAAGCCCTGCCCTGCGCCTCCTCTGTGTCCTGCCCAGCGTCTGCTCAGCTCCTGAGGCACAGGAAGTCGCTGCTGAGGTGCGCATGTGCTGCACTGCGGGCCCTCCCCCGCGGGACAGAGGCTTGCTCCTGTGGGGGACTCACTGGCACAGGTGGTCGTGTGCCAAGAAGCAGCCCGCGCTCTCTGCAGCTGCGCCCATGGGTGACAAAGCAGATGCACAGTGGGCTTGGGGGCCCGACTAGTGAACCCGAGAAGAAGGGAGGGTCAAGTGGGAAAGGAAGGAACACAAGGAGAGAAGTGCAGTCTCCGGCCTCCAGCTGAGCTCTCGTGGAACTCACACCAGGAGGAGGCAGCCGTGGTTCAGACGTCGTCTTGCTGGCTGTGCAGGCAAGCGGGCCGGAAGCATAGGAAATGAAGTTTGAAGAGCTGCTCAGGTCTAAGGATTTTGGACGGCAACTCCGAGGATGCCCTTAAAAATTAGTCAGGAGGTTTCTGGAATAGGAGTGATGAACTGATGTCTTCTTTGATGCCTTTCCGCAGAGATCTGCCTGTAAAGGGACACAGAGCAGAGTGGGAGGACTTCTACTCCAGCCCTGTGAGTCTGTGCTTCAGGTCATTTAACCAGGGGAACTGGCCTTTTGGTATCTACAGGTATTTAACAGCAGCACGTTACTCTAACTTGTCAAAACATAGTTCCCCAGACATTAATATAGTTAAAATCAGAATTTTAGGGTAAATGTTTCAAAGAGAATTCCTGAAGCATTTGGTAATTGAGAAAGACATACAGTGAGAAATCTCATTTTCTGGCAGTCTGGGGGAGCTTTGGGAAACTGTGTACTAACCCCACCGGGAGAGAAGGGGTCTGTCAGGAGGGAGTCTCTTTGATTATGCCGTCCCCTCGCTTTTGTATTTTGCCCATGGGTCCCTAAAGAAATGAGCACCCACTCTTGGGGAAGTTGGGATATGCAGCCAGGGCAAGGCTTCCCACACTCCTGCTGTGAGTGTGGAGACTACATCGTCTTCATGCCCTTCTATGACACCCCTGGCTAAAGAGCAGAACCTTCAGGCAAGTGGGAAGTTGTTACCCAAAGCCTTGTCACTTCCCGTGTAGACCTCTGGGTTTCCTCCACCAAGTAGGCGCCTACTGTGTGCCAGGGCCAGTTCAGAGCATCGGCAGTGCCGTGAAAATACGGGCACAGCCTTAGCATTAAGCACACATTTTGGGACCCTCAGACTGCTTGGGCAACAGTCTATCTGGTGATAATTTAATAATATAATGAGAAGCAAGTGTCCTTTGTGTAAGGCTAGATTGTTTCCAGAATTATTGTAATAACGTACAACAGAGAATTTTGGAACTGGAAAGGACTTGTGAAACATTTTTTTTTGACTCCAGAATCCATTTTAAAAATCAATAGTAGTTCTAGGTAAATCAGATTTTCCACTTTACTCCTAATGTGGTAGAATAACTTTCATAGATCCACAGCAGCAGCAGCGCTAGGACAGCAGGCACACAAGAAACAATCTCACATTTTGCTTCTTGTTTCTAAAATGGTTTCCGGCATAATGCTAGAAAGCCAGCACCCTGGACTTTGTAAATTATCACTGGGAAGCTCTGGTATAATTTACGTTAAGAGGTTTTGGCCTGTTTATGTACCCTGGAGTTTGCCAAAAGCAGTAATGTGATAGTCCATATTTAACAAACCTATACAGCAATAAATAAGGACGCATGCCCGTTGGAGAGTGCTGTTTAAATTCCTTTTTGTGTGTGTGGCATTCATGAAATGCAGGGGACTTCCAGCTTCAGTTCTGCAACAGGAGGCAGCAGGTTGCACCCTGAACTGAACCAGATGGTGATCAGCTCTGCTCCTATTATCAGCTCAGACCAGCAATGAGCACCAGACCGTCTTGCAGTGCTCACATTTGGAACAGATTAGCGGCAGTCAGGCCAAAACGAGAAACCTCCATTTCACTAAAAGGGTCAGAGCATATCAAACCGTAAAATCAGAAAGACTAGCAAGAAAGATTATGAGGGAGAGTTCCCTGTCTACCTTGGTGTTATTTTCCTGCTGTGAATGCCTGTTCCAACGCGATTTTAGTGTGGTGTGTCGGGAGTACTGGGGTCTGTCCGCCTCATGGGGTCCCCTACCCGCAGCTTGTGGTCAAATCTGTCTCTTGTAGCATTGATCCAGCCAGGCCTTCTGCAAAACAGGGAGACTGTCTGCACTTTGGGGGACTGTCTTTGTAGGAAGTTTGTGCGCATACCCACACTACGCCTCCTGAGTGTCACCTACGCACTAAAATTCATGAGACACTTGAGCCATCTAGGTTTGGCCTGTGGGTTTGACTGTACATGACTGCATGCCTTTCCTTGTCTTTCTGTACCACTTGCTGGCTACTTTTAGCCATCTCATTTATTTGCATATTAATAAATATGTGCTAATTGTATATACAGGGGTTCATGTGTTATTTCAGTATATGCATATAGCATGCACTGATCAATTTGGGTAACTGGCATTTCCATTTTTATGTTTGGAGGCTTCATGATTCTGGAGCCTCACAAAATATAGAATAGGTTCATCTGAGTGACAGTCATCTCACCGTGCTATGAACACCAGAACTTAGCGTACAGGGGCCTATGGATGAATGGACAAAGAAAGTGTGGTACATATACACAATGGAATATTACTTAGCTGTAAAAGTGGAGTCCTGCAACTGTCAGTAAAATGGATGGAACTGAGGGCCATCATCTTAAGTGCAATAAAAAGTTACAGAAAGACAAATACCACATGTTCTTTTTCAGATGTAGCAGCTGAGAAGTAGCTGATGTGAATGCAGAATAGTGTAAGCTAGAGGTTGGAGGTGGTAGATAAGGGGAAGCAAGTAATGGATAACAGTCATTCCTTTCTAGGGCTTTGTACAACCTAGAGGAAAGATGTCTTTCGCTTCAATTGCGTACACAATTAGAATCAAGTTAAGATGAACACCAAGGAGAGCGTGCTTAGCGAGTTATCTGTCAGAGCTAGACAGGCGAAGTTCAACTCCCATTTTATGGTCGATAAAATTAAAGCACAGAAAGCTGAAGCTTTTCCCAAGGACACGTAGTCGGTGTGACTGGTAGATGTGATGAGGAACGGATGTTCATGTTGCCAATGTGTCCACGTTCTTTTCTGACCGCGGTTCGGAGTTATCAGAGAAAGGCCTTACACGTCCTACGCGAGGGTTAGCAGCCTGGCCTGGAGAAACTGCCGGAAAGCCGCTGCTGCCTGTGTGCGCTTCTGTTTGCATCAAGCCAAGACGCTGTTCAAGGAGGTTTGAGAAACGCACGGCCTGTTTCTTGGTGTGATAAGAGATATAAATTCCTTTCCAGTTACGGGTCTTGGAGCTTTTGTGTTGCACAGAGAACAGTGTGTCGCTCCAGGGGAATAAGAATAACTCACTGTCCACTGAGACTGAACGCTAGGGCTCAGTGGTCAGGAACGTGGAGAGTGGAGCCCAGAGACAGGTGGAGGGCGGTGATGAGACAGAGGAAGGACAGGCGGGCATGCAGGGGCGCGGGGGTAGAACCAGACAGGGAAAAACCATTTTAAGTTGCAAGAAGAAACATGTATTCATTGACTTGGAATTGCGTGATAGGATTTGTATTGTTAAAATATATATCTACAATCCAGAGGCAGAATTTTTAGAAGCCAAGACTAGATGAAGACCAGGTAGGAGGCTATTCCAGCACACACTGAGCCGGTCCGGTCTGTCTCTTCCCTGTGGGAGGGAAGCGGTGTCAAAGCCACTGTGGTTAAAGCATTTGTTGTGTTTTCCTTCGTGACTGCAGTGCCAAGAGGGAAAGGGCAGAACTGCTCGTGCCTGCACCTGCGAATCGGCAGCAACTGCAACTCGCTCACCTGATGCTAGGTGCAGTGGCGTTGTCCCATTTGTGGAATGCATCCAAAGGTACTCAAAGACATCGACAAATGAGTGAATGTAACTCTCCTTCATTTCCTAATTTTCTCATACTTGGTCTAATCTTTTAAGATCTGAATGGTTGAGGAAGTTTACATTTTTTTCCTTTCAAATCATATCTCCTTTTTGTTTGTTTGTTTTTAAATCATGCCCCTTCTGGTCTTGTTTAAAATTATAAAGCCGGGCATGGTGGCACATGCTTATAATCCCAGCACTCAGGAGGCTGAGGCAGGAGGATTATTGCTAGTTTGAGACCAGCCTGGGCTACAAAGTGAGTCAAGGCCAGCCTGAACTGCATAGCAAGACCCTGTCTCAAAAAGACAAAAATAAATAAAATAAAATAAAATAAAATTACAAACACTGGAAGGTTGACTTTTGCCATACCTCTAGTCCAATAAGGCATTTCCCTCATGTGGAAATGTGTACATGTTGGAATTGTGTTTGCATTTAGGATATAAGGCCAAATTTCTATGAATACAGCCAATATCTTGTTGAACACTCTTAGTTTCAACATTTTCTATGAAAATGGTGTCACCATACATATATATCCTTGTAACTAAAAGACATCATGCTATTAAAATATTTACAGTTTTATTTTTGACTCTTAAGATAGTGTGTACCACCCCTTAACATGAATGCATGTGTTCTTGACCCTGATTTGTGATATAGGACACCACACTGTGATTGGGCTGTTTTTGTTAATGCTGCAAAAATTATTCTTTGAGTTTTCTACCTTCACACTCCTGTTATTCAAGCCTCATTCTCCACAGTACTGATTGTCATTCAATTATCGTTTAGAGCTGGCCACAGCAGTAGTGAGGACACTGTCCTGAGAGTGGTGGACAGTACAATGGGAAGGAACGAATTCAAATATTAGTCAAGCTTAGCTGAGCCTGTGCTTTCTCCATAGCAAGCCCCCCGCTTTGGCTGAACTCAGAGGTCTGGTGACTCCACGGGAGTTTTTCTCCTCTGCAGTGTGACCACAAGGCTCCTCCTGAGAACGCTTTGGATGAGGGACAGAGCGCATGGAGAGTTTGTAACCTGTTCGGAGCCTGTGGCTGGAGCTGATCTCATGCTCTGCCAGCTGTAAAGGCTGAAATAGTAGTGGCAGTGCCAACAAGAAGATGGGATTCATCTACATTTTGAGGAAAGCATGCAATCCTTTCAAACTGCGCTAGCTGGGTGAGGAAGCTGAACTTTGAAAAGGAGAGTAAACTCTGCCCTGACCTCCTGGTTGGGAATCAGTAGAGCAGAGGCTTGAAAGAAAACATGGGAGGAAACCAATGTTGATTGAATACCTTCTGCAGAAGCTCCTTTTTTAAAATTTTCAGTACTGAGGATCAAACCCAGGGGTTCTCTACCACCGAGCTACCTTACAAGGCCTTGTCAGTTTTTATTTTGAGACAGGGCATTGCTAAGCCTCCCATAGTGACCTTTAGTTTGCAGTCTACCCTCCGCAGCTTCCAAATAGCCAGATTATAGACGTGCTCCACCCTGCCCGGCTCCCAATCTCTACGACTCACGGCACTTTGGCATCTCAGCATGTTTGCATAGGCTCCTGGGCTAAAACACATCAGGTCCAGGCAATATCAAGCGTGTTTGCATCCTAACACTCTCAGCTGTTGGAAAACATCACACACAGACGTGGAAGGAAAACAACTGCTTACACAGTTACTGATGAGGGGTGCGGGCCTCTCCGGCTGTGCACCTCGACTCTGGAATCAGACTGGACAGCACTGTCCTCGATACCTGTTCCACACTGATTTTCAGTGCTTTCGTGCTTTTCATTCAAGAGCAACGAACGGTGAAGATGTGAGGGACTGCCGGTGGTCTTACACTGAATCTGTGAACTACCTTGAGTAGCAGTTCACGCCCTGGCTGACCCACTGCACACGCTGCTGTGTTTCCCTCAGTACTTTAAACACGCTGTAGCACCCTGTGAATGTGCTGCAGGGCCCTGGTGCCTCGGGGACTTGTGGGCCATCAGCTAGGGCAGCTATGGTGAACCTTTTAAAGTGTTCAATGATACAAGCAGCCTGCTGCAGCACGCATGCTGTAGGCTCACCACCACTGGCTTAGGCCTTACACACTTTCAACAGTCTGGGAAGTAGGTGTCATAACTTGCAGTTGGAGAAGGTGCCTGAACTTTGGAAAGGAGAGTAAACCCTGCCCTAACCTCCCAGTCAGTAATTAGTAGAGCAGAGGCTTGAACTCATGGCCTCTGACTCCCAACCTCATTGCATCACGCCGTGTGTGGTGAGATTTGCAGGATTAAGGTTTTCACAGCTTCCTCTCCCTGTGACCTTTCCCTGGTTTGCAACAGCATTGAAATGACTGTTTTGTAAGACATGTGGAAGTGCTTGAAACTCGTGGAAATGATTTTAGGTTATGTCTGCTTTTTTAGCTATAAGACACATCTGCTAGAAAATAAATTATACTGAGCAGAGATTAAAGAACTGCACAGTGGTCTTAAAATGGCCCCAGGAAGACTGTTCAAGCTTTGGAATCGAGACAGTAATTTTGAATTAACTTGTAATTAGTTTACAGCTAGTTTTTGATGTCGTGTTTAGCAAGGCCCATGTATCACTTTTCTCTAGTGGTCGGGAGAGTGCCCGTAAACTAAACCCTTTCATCAGCTGTTGGTTCCTTCACATGGTCCAGGTTGGAGTTTGTCCAATTCATCGTACATATGATTTCTAAGTCCCAATAGAGACCTGTGCAAAAATGACTCACAAGTATAATCTTTCATGTTACTCAGAGCTCTATTTAATTATCTGAAATACTACCTGATAAATAGGCAATCAGAAGAATACCACCTTAACAGTAATGACTTTCACATCACTTTTCTGCTCTCATCTATTTTGAATAAGTCTGGGATTACTATATCTGTCTTATGCAAACCCCTAATCATGATTCATTTGAGACTCTTTGAGCTGTTGCTTGCTTATTTATTTATTTGGTTGGTTCTTAAGTGTCAATAAATTCAGCCCAGGCAAACAAAGTCTTTCTTTCCTGGTCTTTATTTAATCCTGATTTTGCCAGGAAGGATGAGTGGTTGAAACCAAGGGAAAATAAATCCTTACAAAAGAAAATAGTTTTTAAAGAACATGTTGCTAAAGGTAGAATTAAAACATATTTGTACAAGTGTCTCTGAAAGGATTACAGTTTAGGAAAGCATCTGACTAGTGGAAACACTGTTTTCCATTTAAAAGCAAATTCATCAGAAAATGAGGTGGACTAATATCTATGGAGCATCCTGTGAGTGAGAGACCTTGTACATTTTTCATTCTGTCTGTACCAGGTCGGGAAGAGGTCACTGCTGCCACCTGACCGTGCGGACGGGGAGACTGGCTGCGAGTCTGAGGAGAGGTCCCACAGCTGAGTCCACACTCACGTTCGGGTGCACCTGGATCCACAGCCCCGCTCTGGCCCTCAGGTACACGTGGAACGTGTGGAAAGGGCTTTGTCTTCTGTTTCCTGACCATGACTGCATCTGAAAGCATGACAGCAATTTCTTATTTATCAAATATTTAGCTGGTAAATTAGGCAGAACCAGAAATTTTCTAGGAGATCATTACTGTTAATTGTGAACTTTGACATTTATGGAGCTTGTAACTTATATGCAGTTCCTAAAAGTGATTTATTTGAAGGGCTTGTTTTATATTTGGGCTCTCAAGGGTTCCGGTGTGTCAGTGAAGGCCTACAACACTGACAGACACGTGGAAGACTGCGTGGCCTCTTCCACCGCTGTGTCTGTGCGCAGACTCAGCGACTGTCCTGGGCTCTGCTTCTTCATCTGTGTGACCGGGAGGCGGGCTGTCTGACCAGGGAGGTTCTTCTGAGCAAGAAGGTTCTGCGATCCTACCACACTCCTCTTTCTAGGTCATCACCGGGGATCCGTGGAGATACCATGAGTAGCCATTCGTGGCCTGGGGCTCAGGGCTGAAGGGGCACTTGTGCGCTTGGCTTTGGCAAGCATAAACGAGGTGGAGCAGATGAACCTTAGAACCTGACGCCAGTCGCATTAATTTTCTACCGCTGTGCAGCAAACAACCACAAACTGTGCAGCGCGAAGGTCACATACTTCTTTTCTCATGGTTTCTGTGGGTCGGGAGGCCCAGCTGTGGTTTAGTCTGATCCCCCCTTGGAGTTCACTGGCTACACTCAAGGTATCAGTGGGCTGCATGCACTTCTGGTTTCCCTCATTTTTTTAATTAGTGCATGTAGTTATGCAGATTTACGGACTCCATTTCAGCAGATTAATGCACGCACACAGCATACTTTAATCATTCCTCCCCTCCCCAGCCCCTCCCCCAGCTTCACATTTTGGGGGTTCACTATGTGTGCTGTGTTATGATTATGTATTTATTTCTGCTGTCTGCTCCTTCTCCTTTTTCAGGCTCAGCTTGTTGGCAGAATGTGTTTCCTGTGACTGCAGCACAAGCCTGCTCTTGGTACCGAGTTGCCTGCAGTTCCTTGCTCTCCAGTCCACTCACAAGCCTCTCCAACCCTGGGACTTCGTGCCTCCAGACCCAACAAGGAGAGCCCTTCCCTTCTGTCCGCACGAGCAGAACCCCACAGGACTGCACGGAGTTGCATCCACAGTCCCCCACCTTCATGTCGTAGTGCGACCATAATTGGAAATCCAGTCTTTACAGAGGCAGTCAGGGTAAAATGCAGTGTGGCAGGGAGGCCCTAAGCCAAGGGCTGGAGGCCTTCCCAGGAGGGGAGCAGACACACGACACACACAGGGAAGACAGCCACACGCAGTGGAGGCAGAGCTTGCGGCGGGGCTCCTGCGGGCCAGGGAACACCAAAGACTGCTGGGACAAGGCAGGGCGTGCTCCTTCAGCGAGCTCACAGAGAGAGCACGGCCTGCAGACACCTGGATTTCAGACTGCGATGCTGTAGGACTTTGAGGAAATAAATTTAAGCAGCCAAATTTGTGGCACATTGTTGCATCAGGCTTGGAAATCAATACAATAAGACACAACACAATCACGAAAATAACATCCACTGCGCTGGACAGACACAGCGACCAAACGGAGAGGTTTCCTGGTGGCTTTGCCGTCCTGCTGGCGGAGGCTCCGGGAGTGACTGGGCGTCACCGCGGGTGTGGCTGTCACAGCAAGGGAAGGCCGTGTTTGTCTTTGAGAGTGAGCCACCTTATTATGTAGGACTGAAGTTAAACAGCTCTCACTGTCCTCACTTTCTCTAAGGATTTTAAAGTCGCCTGTAAAGATATTTTACTGAGAAGTTTCGATGTAGCTGATACCTGAAAGAAAAAAGATGGCTCCTTTCCTTAAAGTCTATCATTTGGCATTCAATTGTATTCTTAAATGTCTTTTAAAAGATTGAGCCAGGGATGTAGCTCAGTGGC
>NW_004955417.1:31093244-31124202 GCF_000276665.1 Chinchilla lanigera
CCTTAGACTGTGGATGGCTCCAATGAATATTTTAAATTTACTTCACAGAACTGATCCTATGGTTCTTGGCTGGGTTAGAGGAACTGGGAAGAGGAACTAGGGAGGGGAGAGAAAAAAAGGAAGGAAGGAAAAAAATGGAAACAAAGCTTTTTTAAATAAGGAAGGGAGTAGTTCCCTTCCCTACACTCCCACCAGCTAAGGATTCCTTTTTCCCCACAGCCTCACCAGCATTTGTTACTGGTTGATTTCTTGATGATAGCCTTTCTTTCTGAGATAAAAGGGAATCTCAGTGTTGTTTTAATTGCATTTCTCAAATGACCAGTGATGTTGAACTTTTTTTCATGTATTTATTTGTTGTTTCTACTTCTCCATCTGAGAAATGTCTATTCATTTCAGATGCCCATTTTTTAATTAGGCCATCAAATTTGGGAAGAGTCTGAGTTCTTTATATATTCTAGATCAAAATGAAAAATGGATAACTCCATAGTAAGTTCTTTATGTATTTTTGAATTCTTGATATATTCTAGGTAGGAATGAAAAGGATGAAATCACAATGAACCCGGCAGAAATCCAGATCATCAGTACCTACTTTGAGAAACTGTACTCAGATGAAATGGAAAACAGAAAAAATGGACAGATTCCTAGATAGATATGAATTACCAAAGATATTTTAATTCTTCAACTACTACTGATTTTTTATCATTTGTTCTTCCTTTCCTCCCTTGCTTCCTCTCAGTTTTTTGACTTTTGCTCCATAAGCTTGGTTTGATCATGGTTTTCACATTATGGCAGTGTTGATCTATGCTTCTTTTATATTTAATTTCTTTATGTAACTTTATGATTTCCTATATCACTATCTCCAAATCTATTTTTCCCACCATGGACATCTATTCTTGCTTATTTAATATGCCTTCTTCCAATCATCTATCATGTATTTATTTGTAAATGTATGTTCATAACAAATAAATGGCATTATTTTAGGTATACACTTTTAATTTATAGGAATAGTTTGATGAACTCTGTTGTTTTTTTTAGCCCGTTAGGGTTTTTAAGTCCACCCATGTTAATGTATGTGGAGTGAGCTCACTCTTTTTGATTGCTGCACATTTCTTCTTAGTGCTTTGCAAATGCCACACTGCTGTTGTGGATGTCCTTGCAGTCAGTCTTTGTCAGGGTAAGAGGTGTGTCACGGGGAGCGGGCTGTACAACAGGATTGTAATTGCTAGGTTCAGAGCAAGCACATAGTTTTCTAATTATTTCCAAGGTGCTTTTCTGCGTGGCGAGTGTATTTATCCGCACAAACATTTTAACTTTTGCCTATCTCCTCCCAAACTGATACTGTCCAACATTTTCATTTCCATTAAAATTACAAGTAAAAAGTACTATTTCGTTGTTATTTTCGTTTGGTCTTTTGTGTTTGCTAATAAAGCTGAGCACGTCTTCCTTTGCATATTGGGCCTTTAGGCTTCCTCATGGGGCTTGTGTATCCTCTTCCCTGCCGGTCTTACTACGGGGTTACCCATCTTTTCTTGATGATTTGGAGGAGATCCTCATGCAGCCTACATAGGCTTTGCCAGGTGTGAGTATTTTTCCTGGGATCTGTCATCAGATGCCATCAAACCCCTTAAACTTTCCCTGTAAGGAGTTGGCGTCTACATCTTCCTTAGATCCTCCCCGATTTTGTAAAGATAGTTTTGTATTTTTAACAGGGGTTTACTTTATCTATTTAATATTCAGTATAATAACAGTTCATTTAATGCAATAGAAAGTAAGCGTGAGAGTTAGAAATGAAGATGATGCAAGTTTTTATGTAGGTTTGTAAGAATTAGCAGGAAATTATTAGAACTAAGAATTTAGCAGCATGGCTTGATATAAACTCCACCAATCACAAAACAAATTTAACATTCAAAAATAAATCTAAATTATCATGTTAACAGGATAAAAGAAAACAATAATATGATCATTTTGACAGATGTATTTAATAAACTAAATATCCAGTGTTTCTTGATCTGATGCTTTTTTTTTGTACGAGGAATCAAACTCAGGACCTTGCACTTGTCAGGCAGGTGCTTTGCCACTGCGCTGCATCCCCAGCCCAATACCCAGTGTTTCTAATGAAGGCCAAAAAATCTGTTTGAAATAGGGCACATTATAAACAATAAATTATCTTCTTGTTATTTTTCTTATTAAAGAGAAAATATAATACCATGCCCAGTGCAATAAAGTAAGAAAGATGAATGAGTTGTATGGAGAAATATTTTGATGTGCTATTGGAGAACACAAATATCTGAATGCATGGGAGTAGATTGTGTCTTTGACTAGAAAAGCCACATTGTAAAGGTCGTTTCCTCTCAACTTCATCTATAATCCAATTCAGATAAAAATCCCAAGTATCCATGAAGATAGAAAACAATTTGGAGAAGAAAAAAAGACCAAGATTTAAGAGACAGAGTTATGTTACAATATGTAGCAATTAAACTACTCTAGTAATGGCCCAAGAATAGAGAGACTATTGCAATAGAGCACTCTCATACCCATTAGCTACTTAAAGCATGTATGATAGAGAAGATATTTAAAAATATGTTGATGTGTAAGAATACAAAAATAATGACAACTAATACTTGTTGAACGTTTGCTATGCCCCAGGACTTGTCCATTTGAAATATATATTGTCTTGATCATGCAACAAGCACATGACTATTTTATCATCACTCTACCAGTGAGAAACTCGGCACATGCACAGAGACCGGGTAATTTGAAGAGTGGGAAGCAGAGACTCCAGCCCAGGCAGCGTGGCTTCAGGTGCGTACGCTTACGCACCATTCTAGATGACCATCTCAGACCCTAGCTGGCTCTTTCTAAGAAGAAAAATAAAATTAGGCCTTTGCTTTACTTGTACACACAAGTAACCTCTGAATGAATAGTCTTTTGTTTCTTTTAAAGCCTCTGACAAAATCTAATATTTCTGGTCACTTTGATCTTGTAGGTGTGACTAATCCACCTCATAAGTGAAAAAATTCTGAATTTTTTGGACTTTCCTGTTGAATCTTGCATGTTAATTTTTAATCTTAGCCTATTTTCTCTGGTCCAATACCTTACAGAAGAAACAAATTTGCTTTACCAAGACTTGTTAACTACTACAGGAAGAGAGTGAAGAAGTGATGAACCGTGCTTGATCCGTGTCAGAATGGAATCTGCCCTGTGGAAGCACCAAATACTTCCAGGAAATGATAAGAAGGATGGTTGAAAGGGGAAGTTTTTGACAAGTACTCGGCTGAATACTCAAGGACATGCTTGGGGCATGTTAGCTAAATGTTAGGAGGCTTCCTGAATATTAATTTTGGGCAGAAGAGAAGAGGATGGCATCTCTTGTTATATAGAGTCTGAAGATGAGGGCACATAGCTATAAATCCATAAATTCATCTGTATCTCAACCACAAGAATAAAGTATATCCATAGTAACCTAGGTTCAGGATGCCAGCATTGAGACAAAGTTTCTGTGCATGCAAATATCTAAAACATTTACCTTTGTTTACATTATATTAAATTTTGTACTAAAAGTGTCTCAGGCACAACTGATCTCTCTGGCTTTAGCTTATCCTCGTCTCTTTCCAAGTGATTGTTGACTTCTAGCCAGTACATTATATTTAACTTTTCTCTCCACTCCAAGGGCAAGGCTGGGGCTTAGCTAAGCAGAATATAGACTGGGTTCAACCATTCACCTCTCACAAACATCTATGGGAGTCCAAGAACACCAACTATTATACTTACGAGTCAAGTCTCCTACCATTTCTAATATTTGGTATCCCCAAACTCTTGGAAGATGTGGCCTCATCTTCCTGTTGGCCCTGCTGTTCTGTCCTGAAAAACATTCTGCCACCCTCCTTCCTATACAGAAATTGACAAAGCAGAAGCACTAAATGTATAAACATATAAAATGCCTTTAAAAAACTAAATGCTTTGAGTGGCCATTTGGAAAACCATACCCATTTTTAAAAATTAGTGCTCTCAAAAACACTAGTAATGTTGATCCCTGTACTACAGATGACTTTGAGATTTTACATCAACTTTGATCTGTATAACCTGCCTGATAGGATGTTTCCTATGGGCAATAAGGATCAGAGCTCAACAAGGTGGGAGGAAACCTCTGTCCCCTCTGACACTCACCTCACATTTCTATTTGTGAAGGATTTCCAAATTTCTTATTGTAATAAATTTCAATAGAACAGTAGACTTTGACTTTTAAAAAATTGGAATCAAATTGTGTGACTGTAGTATAAGAAGTTAGTTTCAAGTGCTATTTAATTACCAGCAGTCCTTAATTTGGGACTGGGAGGGGTGAAGATTTGTGAATTCAATCTGCTGTTACAAACATCTGCTTAGAGTTGGTATCACATCTTCAAAAAACAGAATCTACATTTCTCAGTCATGATATTAACAACCTGAAAGTGATATACACAACAGTTATCAAGTCCCGCAAGTCATAGGTGCCCAGGAGAAGAAGAGCCTCTGGCTGTGAGGAGTCCCGAGGAGTGACAATGTGATGAGCTTCCAGACCACCCATGTGCGCTGGGCAGGTGATTCTGAGCGTGGTCCACATTGTGGAGGGCGCTGCACCCTTATCATCTTTCTACATCTGCAGCAGGTGCTTCCTGTACCCAGCTACCAGCTTCTTCAACAAACGTTTCCTCCTGTCATTGCTGCAAATCCCAGAAAACTGCAGAGACAACCCTAGGATTATTTTCACCTGTGTTTTCTGTCAACCATATCATAACATTGTGGAAACAGCAGTTTAAGTGAAATTTTTATTGAATAATATTGCAATGTATTATTTTCCGAATTTGAATTCTGTAATAGCCATTTTGAAGCTCTGAGTTTTCCTGGTGCTTGACTGGATTTGTCATTTGTGTGGGTGATTCACAGCACAGACTCAGTACTTTGTAACTGTTGTTTTCCCCTATCCCTATGCAGTTTGAGGAAAAAGAGTCTTCCTATCCCCTCCCAGTCAGGGAGGCATCTGTGCAGCGCAGGGGGCTTCCCGGCCACGTCCAAGGGCCTGCGTTGTGTTGGCGGCAGAGACAACTTGGTTGTTTTGTCTTCTCCACATAAAGTATGGAGAAGGGAGATTGGAACGAGGGAAACTGGGCCTGGCTGAATTGTGCTCAGTGACAGGAAGTTAGCGAAAGTGCTTGTCCTTTTGCAGTGGCCAGATAGGGTTGTCCACAGCCTCAGGAGCACAGCATCTCATGGCTGGACTTGGAGCTCTGGAATGGACAGCATCTCACATCTGGACTTGGAGCTCTGGAATCGTCGGGGAGGCCGGATGCTCTCGTCTACTCTCCCCACGGCTATAGAAGCAGCACCCTTTGGTTTCTGTGCCCTGTCAGCTTTCACCTCCGTGCTTCCTTTCCCAGGGGTTACAGGCATAGTCTTTAGATTCTATTTTGATGTACCTCTAATGTTTGTCTGTCTCTGTGTAATTTTTATTGTTTCTCTAGGTATTGTGCCATGTTATCTAACCTAGCACAGTTTCCTAAAGTCATCTGAGCAGTGAGAGGGCACAGCAGAAGCCTTTCCTCCCTTTAGGTCCCTTCACTCTCCTACACTTTTAACGTAAGTGTTTAAAATATTTTCTCTACATACGTTTAGAACAGCATCCAGATCATATTTTAATTTGTGCTTCAATTATTGAACACAATTTAGAAAACTCAAGACAGGAAGACAACTCATTGTATTTACACTTACCCCTATTTTTTCTTACCATATTATCTCCCTTCTCTCTCCCCCCTTTCCTCTCCTTGTTTTTTTGAGATAGGGTCTCACCATGTAGTCCAGCATGGCCTCAAACCCATCAAGTAGCCCAGACTGGCCTTGAACACATGATCTGCCTGCCTCAGCCTCTGGGATGCTGAGATTATATGCAGGTACCACCTTGCCCACCTTCTCTTTCCTGTCATAGTGTTCTAAGCTTCTTTTTTCTTACAAAAAGTTCTTTATTTTGTGTTAGACTTCTTTTAGATATCCCTTTAGGACAGTGTTCAGATGACAAGTTTGCTTAGATTTCTGTCATCTTATTCTAACAATAGTTCCTTTATGCCTGAAGGATATTTTCACTGGTTGTAGATTCTGAGTTAATAGTTCTTTGTACATGTGAGAAAATACTGTTCTAATTCTGTCTTAGTTACTTTTTTCTAATTGCAAGGACAAAATACCCAATACCCACAGTTGAAAAGAAAGGTTTATTTTACTCACAGTTTGTGGAGGTTTCAGTCCATAAACAGCTGGCTCCAGGGCTCGAGATATAGCTCAGCAGTGCAGTGCCTGTCCAACAAGCACAAGGTCCTGAGTCTGATTCCAAGTACAAAACAAAAAGACCTTAAAAAATCAGCTGGCTCCAAGGCAGGGTGGCACACAGAAGAGGGTCTACAGCTCATGGAAGTAGAAGACAGCAAAAAGAACAAGAGCAAAAGGGAAAGACAAGACTGTTTCTGTCCCTTATACAGTGTGCAGGCTATCCTTCCTAGGGTGAGGGTAGCACTCACACCCTTAATCCCAGCGCTGGACCATGAATCAGCTACAAACTCTAGATTAAGCTACCTTTGAAAGACTGCCCCCCATGACTGCCTGAGGCTTTAGGGGGGCATCTAGACACAAACCATAACATTCTACCCTGTCCTCCTCAAAGACTCGTGTACATCCCTTTATGCAAAAGGTCCATCTCTAAGAGTTACCAAAGTCCTAACAGTTTCAGCATTGCTGAAAAGTCCAAGTCCCAAGTGTCCTCTAAGATGTAAGCCCCTTAGCTGTGTGCCCCTGTACAAAAGAAAAGAGAGTTAAACACTTTCAGCATTCAATGGAACAAGGTAAACATTCCCATTCCAAAAGTTCCAAATGGGGAATACAAAGGATTGGGACCAAAACAAATCTAAAACCCAGAAGGGCAAAAATTAAGTCCTGTCCTTCCATGTGCAGCATTTGAGACAATTTTTGGCTAGATGTAAACTCTAAATGGCTTGGATGGCTCCATCCCTACAGCACTTCTGGTGGTTGTAGCTTCCACAGCTTCTCTCTTGGGCCTGCTCTGCTCCCTCCTTGCAGGTTTCCTTAGATGACCCACTTTCCCTTAGGTGATCCACTTTCTTGTCTTCTCCAAAGTTCTGGGGTCTCCACTGCACCTTTGGCTTCACACTCAGCTTCACACACTGCCCTCTCAGAGGCACATTGCCTGGCCTCCAAGGCCTATTTCTGAAATCTGAGGGGAAGCCTTCCTGAATCCACAGCTCTTGCAATCTACATGCACTTAAAACCAGCACCATGGGGATAATGCCAAGTTCTTATGCCAGCTGAAGCAGTAGCCAGGCTTCCTGCTCTTTTGGCTGTAGGGGTCCAGTGCCTGGAATTCTCAGTACTCTGAGTCCAGTTTTGAGGAACAAATTATCTAGGTGACTGCCATTCTAGAACATGGTGCTCTGTGACTTTTTTCTCAAAGCAAAGTCTTTTACTTTTGCAACTTTGAGGCTGAAAAGGGTGGAGTCTTCATGGTTCTTGTGATGCCCCCAGGCCATCGTTTCTATTATCTTGGTCCTTCTCAGCAGTCAAGAGCTCCTCTGCTCTATCTTTGCAGTCCACAGCTTTACCAGAGTATCCTTTCTGACCATACTCACAGTGTTTTAAATCATTTTGCTGGGCTCTTTGCTCTTGATTCTCCACATAGATCTGACTAAAAGCCTCCATCAGTAGGCATGCCACTACCTCAATATTCAACTGCCTTGAAATATTTTTTGTCAGATTAAATAGTTCACCACCTTTAATCACATTCTCTGGCAAAGTCTCTGGACATGAGCAAAATGCAGACAAGTTTTCTTCCAAGCTATAACACACATTGTCTGGAGTCCAACAGCCAATGCAGTCCTTATTTCCTGCAGAAACCTCCTGAGGCTGGTCTTTACCATCAGTATTTCTTTCAGCCTTCTGGTCTTCTGAGGTCTGACCAAAATCTCCCATACAGTACAGCCTAAAGTGTTCCAGCTCTACTTTTTTCAGCCAGCATCTCTGAACCTTTCCTAACTCTTCCCCTTCCAGCAAGCCAGTTTTAAAGGCTCTCGAGCCACATAGCCAGGTAATGTTACAGCAACAACCCCACTTCTGGTACCAAATTCTGTCTTAGTTACTTTTCTCTTGGTACTGAGACAAAATACCTAATACCAAAAGTTAAAAGGTGACAGGTTTATTTAGCTCACAGTTTGTAGAGGTTTCAGTCCATAATTGGCTGGCTCCAAGGCAGGGTGGCACATGGCAGAGGGGCAACGGTTCTTGGCAGCAGAAGACAACAAAAGCAATAAGCGCAAAATGCTGAGAAAAGACTCTTTCTGTCCCTTATATTTTATTCAGGCTCCCTGCCCTAGGGTAGGTGTAGCACTCACACCCTTAATCCCAGCACTGGACCATAAATCAATCACAAACTCAATCACAAACCTCTGAAAAGACTGCCCCCGTCATGACTGCATGAGGCTTTGGGGGGCATCCAGACACAAACCATAAGAGCTTTCTTTTGGCCTTCCTGTTTTTGATGAAAAATCTGCTATTAGTTGGATTACTTTACCCCTACATGTAAGGTTTTGTTTTTCTTTTTACTGCTTTCAATAATTTTGTCTTGAGTTTATAGAAGTTTGATTGTGTGTCTTTAAATGGATTTCTTTTGGTTCATCATACTTAGGGTTCATCTAGGTTTTTGAATCTGTAAGTTATTGTATTCTGCCAAATTTAAGTGGTCTTAGGCCAGCCATTATTTCTTTGAGCAATTTTCCATCTTTTCTTCCTTCTCCCTTGCTGTGGGATTCCAAGGAAATAAATGTCAGGGTTTTTTGTTATAGTCCCATGGGTTCATCAGTGTTGCTTCCTCCTCCTCCTCTTCCTCTTCATCTTCTTGTCTTCTTTCCTTTTTTTGGTCTTTTTGTGTTGAGATGCAGTGACATATTTTTTTCAGTGCTGGGTATCAAACCCAGAGCCTCATTCATGTTGGACGAGTGTTTTACCACTGAGCCACACCTGCAGCCAACAGGGAGTGATTTTTATTGTTCCATCATCCAGTTTGCTCTTTTTTCCTCTGTCACTTCCCTTCAGCTATTGAGCATATCTATCAATTTTTTAAATTTCAGTTATTTTGTTGTTTTCTAAAGTTTCATTCGACTCTCCTTTATGCCTCTATTTCTTTGCTGAGACTGTTTTCTCATTTGTTTCAAGCATGTCTGTAATTGTCTGTTGAAGCATTTTTAAATGGTTACTTAAAAATAATTGCCAGATAATTCTGATAGGTCTCTTGTTTCTATATTGACATTTAGTCTTGTCTTTTTAAATTTAGTACAAACTCTTCTCAGTTATTGGAATGAAACTTAAGACAGTTTGAACATTATCTTACGAAAATCTGGGTCTTATTTAAACCTCCCTTTACCTGGTTTCCTGGTGCCCTGTGTTTTGTCTCCTGGGTGAAGCTCTCTTTGTATGGCTGGGTGCAGATGTGAGTACTAGCTCCCCACTAGTCCTCTGCTAACATGAGGACAGGGACTTAACTCATTACTGCTGGGAAGGGATGAAACTCCGGAGTCTTTATCAGGTGTCCTCTGCCACAACTCCCTCAGGGAGCAAAGGGTAACTTGGTACTGTGGGTCTCTACTGACCCTGAGGGGATGCGAGGCCTTGCTGCTGCCTACGGAGAACCAAAGTCACACGCTCTACTCTCACACGCTCTACTCTCACCAGGCAAGGCAGGTGCAAGGCATCTCACTACGGCCTGCTGAGGATGGAAGCCCAGAATCCCAGCTGGGCCTTTGTTCAAATGTGTTTGCTTGGAATAGAACGTTGTTTTACAAAATCTTTGTCTTCCTGAATTTCCCTTTCTGTGCTTTGGCTATGGAAAATAGGCTTGATTTTGTTGATTTCTTTTGCCTGTGCCTAATGGTGTGTCCAGTTTGTGAGCTGCTTCTGCTGAAAATGTGGCCTGCGTAAAACCCAGGGTGTTCAACTATCACAGTTTCTTGGTCCTAAGTGGCCCTAGCTGTCTGCCATCTTTTCCTCGTCTTATGTTTCTATAATGCTGAAGGACTTCACTTGTACTTAGTAGGAAAATAAGAAATACTATGTCTGCTCTATCTTCCTACAAAGTGCAAATCCCTCCAAAAACTTTTTAGCAATCTCATAAAAAGACATGGGACATTCTTTATCACAAATCCCACCCTACTTAGTGGTGGATAAGTCTCTCTAGCATGAACTTCAGCACTCCCCAAAATGTTGAAGAAACTATTTTGTCTCAATGAAATATTTTGGAAGATCGCTTCACTAATGTAGGAAGCAGCCAGTCACTCATCTCCTTCTGTTCTAATTGTGCAGCTCTTTGAATTCTCTTGCAAATACTGCATTGTTCTTTACCTAGACTCTTGTTTTGAAATCTGAGCATCCTTGGTTCTCCTGTGTCATGTCAATTACTCAAACTGTAGATGCTAGACATCTCTAATTTTCATTTTAAAAAATGCCACCAGTGTACTGAGTTGGCTGTGAAGCAGAAAAATCTTGATTTTTCCAATAAATCACCCACAGTAAAAACCTGTGGAAAAAGTCAAAATATGTTATGGATGTTCTAGAGAAATATAATGAAGAAGAAGTTAAATTACTTTTTTATATCCTATATAAAAGTAAAATTCATAGAGTTGCTTCTCATCCATTTATTTTGCTTTATTGAGTTTTGCTTTGGTCTTTTAAAAAAGACTTACCCACTCTCTCTCTCTCTCTCTCTTTTAATTGGTGTGGCTTGCTAGGGAGTGGGGAGAGGGAAAGGAAGTAGGTGAAAAGAAAAATGGAGGAGAGAAGGAAGAAAGGGAAACAAAGTTTTTGTAAATAAGGGGGGGAGAGGGGCTGAAGGGAGGGGAGGGGGAATGGGAGAAAAGAATCAAGTTATATCATGTACAGGCACAAATTCCCTATGATGAATGTGATCATTATTTATACCTAAAATATATCAGTAAACATAATTAACAAAAAAGACCTCCCCTCCAAATTTTTTGGTCATAGCAGAAGAAAAAGTACTTTTGTATTGTACTAATTTAAAAATGTTCTATTTACCCAGATCTTCTTTGGTAGTTAAAGTGCCTTAACATTCCTCTATCTCAAAGGACTTGTCTCTTCATTAGTTTATTTTTACTTTATAACCTTTTGATTTCTATGACATTGTGGCATGTGTATCACCTTGATTAATTCTTTTATTAATTCCAATAGTTCCTTGATTTTTTCTTCTTGTAAATAATCATAACATCTGGACATAATGTATTTCTCCTTCCCTTGCCGTTAGCACAGCCCTCTACCTTTTCTTTCTTACAGTGTTAAGACGTTCAGCACTGTTCTGAGCAATAATAGAGATCATTCTTATTTTGTTCCAGTTTCCAAAGAGAATATAGTCAAGCACAGTTTGTGGTAGATGGCCTTTCTCAAGTCAATGAAAGGATTTTTATTCGGTTTTCTGAGAACTTAGTTATAAACATGCACTGATCTTTATGAAAGATAGGTTTCTTCTATTCAGACAATCATATGAGTTTTTGCTTTCAGTTTATTAATGGTATGAATTACATTAAAACATTTTGTGATTTGAGCTTTCTTGGGTTGTTTGAATACACTATACTTGATCATGGTAGATACATTTAAATAAATTATTAGATGCTGGTATATGATCAATTATTTATGGACTTTCGTATGTTGAAAATATTCATAAATTAGCATACTTGTAATGTTCTTTTCTTCAAGTATTCATTTACTTTTGAACTCAAGGTTACACAGCTTTATCAAACTAGTTGGGAAGCTTTCCTCCTTCTCCCATTGTTCTGGAACAGCTTGCATGAGAAAGGGATTATCTGTTCTTGAAAGTTTGGTAGCACTCAACTGCAAAACCAAATGGAACCAATGTTTGATCATTTTTGGAGGAAGAATCTTTGATGCAAATATCAAGTTCTTTAATGCTGATTCATCTGTTTGAGTGTTATGTGTCTTAGGTTTATTTTGGCAACTTGTATTTCCCTAAAGAGGTATCCATTTAAGCCTAATTTCAAAATATCTTGACATATTGTTTTAATAATATTCCATTATTTTAAAAAACTCTATTGTATCTATGTGGTTTTTCTTCCAGATTTTTAAAAGGAATATTTCCAGGGTATTTTCTGTTTTATTTTTCTATTCAAAGAATTACTATTTAGTTTTGTTAACTAGATTTATTAAAATAAGCTTTATGTAATACATTTCTGTTCTTCATTTTTTATTTTCTTTTTCTCTGGTTTTCACTTTAAAGACGTTTATGGTTGGTGCTTAACATAGTTATTTTATCTTTCTAATTTTAAAATAGATTTATTTTTTAGCTGTAAGTACTCTAATAAACTCAACTTTTGTCCCATATTTTGATATGGTTTCACTGACATTCAGTTTGAAGAGTATTGTAATTTCTATATTATTTCTTCCTTATCCTCAGACTATTTAGTTACATATTTTCTGATTTCATACATGTGTGTATACATAACTTTTTAAGCTACCCAATGATAATGTATTTTAATTTTTTATATTATGATTAGAGAAGGTAATTCTTGCTATTGCTTACTTGGTATTTCTTGAGGCTTTCTTTGTATTTACTTTAGCACTAGTTTTTATGAATACCCTGTGTATAGTAAATGCATATTTTACTGTTTTGGTGGCTCCAGATGGCTCTATAATTGTTCAAATTAAATGATTATATTCTTAAAATATTTTACATATGTATTGGGTTAATAATATCCCTTAGTTATTGTGGGCTGATCAGGTCCACAATCTCCCAAAAGAGTGTATGGTGAAGGCCAAATAAAAAGAGGCAAATGGAATGATTTCAGGGCTCCAGGAGGATCAAAGCCCTCTCACAGAATTCAAGATTCTCTCAGGGCTAAGACCAAGACCTTCTCTGAGTGGCCCGTATTTATTTGGTTATCAGAAGAAGGGAGGAGAGTACTCAAGAAGGGCAGAATCACCCAAGAACTTCTCCAAGTAAGGTATTAAGTTAATCCACCCAGGAGATGCCTGAGGCTATAGTCTCTATCTAGTTGAGGTGGATCCAGGTGTCCTTGGCTGTGATCCTGTCTTATCCTTTGAGGCTTTCTGGCTTCATCCTCCATTACAGGTTTTAGTAGGGATTAGAGACTCACAGAGGTTCACTTACTATGAGTCCTCTTTTTCCAGATAAGGAGCCTAGGCCTTGGACAGATTCACACGTGAACATGAAATGCCAACTGATTAGTTTAAATCCTGCTCAGGTGTGCTTCATAGTGGTCTCCAATATATATATACACACATTATATATATATACAATTGCACTTTCTGAAGCAGTTCTGGAAGTCCTCTTTCATGGGTATCTTTATGAGGTATGATCAAAAATATAGTAAATGGTGCTGCCAAATGCCATTCAGTGGAAACACAGGCTTGTAAAGACATCGAAGTGTGTGCTTATGCACCTTATCACCAGAGCTCACACTGAGGGATTTCTGGCTCTTCCCCAAAGTCAAAGTAACTATAAAAGGTAAATGCTTTGACTCAATCAAGGACATCAAGCTGACCATGACAGTGCAACTAATATCACTCAGAAAGAGGACTTCCAGAACTGCTTCAGAAAGTGGCAAGAATGATGAGATAAGTGTGTTTGAAGTGTCAGGAGTATTTTGAGGGGGATTAAAGGCAATTTATCCTTTACCATAGTGAATTTTTAAAAATTTGGACAGTAACTGTAGTTGTTTCAATTGCATCTTGCAGTTCCAGTACCTTTTTTGGGAGGAGGCATTTATTTGGAAACTGGGTATATCAGTCAATCAGTGCTTACCAGAGTCAGATGTAGAAGTGCTGTTATGGTTTGTGTCAGGATGTCCCCCAAAAGCCTCATGCAGTCATAGAGTGGGCTTCTAGAGTTTATGATTGACTCATGGTCCAGTGCTGGGGTTATGGGTCTGAATGCTACACCTGCCCTAGGGAGCGTTGTTTGCATACAATATAAGGGAGGGAAAGAGCCTTGTTCTCTGCTACTCCTCCCTTTTGCTCTGGTTGCTTTTGCTATCGTCAGCCCCATGAACTGTTGCCCTCTGCCATGTGCCACTCTGCCCTGAAGCCAGCCTAGCATGGACTGAAACTACCACAAACTGTGAGCTAAATAAACCTTTTCTTCCTTAATTCTGGGTGTCAGGTATTTTGTGTCAGCAATGAGAGAAAAGTAACCAGGACAAGTGCAAAATGTTTATCTGCTTGCCGTAGACTCAAAAGATCCAGTCAAAGGCCTGGAACCCACATCAATGTCCCATGCAAGTCTCTACCAAGAGGTCAAAGTATTGGTGAAGGGTGATGGAAGAGTCTGTGCCAGAAAGGCCCGAAGGCCAGTGCTGGGAGCTGAAGTGGATCTGTGCCAGAAGGCTGAGAGGTCTGCACTGGGTACCAGGAGGTGACATCCAAGATGAAGACTCCCCTGAAGAAGGAAAACAGCCACAGCTCTATAGAAGGAAACAGCCAAAACTCCTCTGAAGAAAAGCAGTTGCCACAGAAGCTCCTCCAGGGAAGATCAGCTGAAACCCTTCCCTCTTATCCTCTTGTACCAGTCCAACCACAGTCCTCCTTAGCAGGGGCTTCCACGCCCAGAACATGCTGACTCAGTTCAGCTGGGCATTCCCACCCAAGCTGACAACTACTCAATTGACCGCTACATGGGCGGATTAGAGATCATTTCCCTGGGTGCTAATATTTCCCACCAGGCCATTTTTTAGGTTTTGGAGTCTAAAGCACCTGTGGGCTTGAGCTTTCACAGTTCTGCAGTGTTGATGCACAGTGTCTAATTTATAAAATATTTAAATTTGTTAAGATGATAGGCAGATGTACTACATCAGTTATACAAAAGGAAACCTAAATAGTACTGAATTATACAGCAACTCATTCACTGATATTAATAGCCACAGATTTTATTTTTTTAGGGCAAAATTTTGAATCGCTCTCTTTTTCTTTTGTGATATAATGGATAAATGGCATTTTGTTGACCTAACTGACTTCACTTGTATAGTCATTTCCAAGGCTTTATGTTACTTAATCTATGAGACATTTGGTAAATTTTAATATGCCCTGCTTGGAACACTTTCTACAACTACTCTACAAGCACAATTTTATCCTTATTTTTGTGCCTGCATTATAAGTTTCTCTTACTTAGTCTCTCTCTCTCTCCCTCTCTCTCTCTCTCTCTCTTTTTGCTTTCTCCTCATCTTTCTAATCTGAATAAATTAGCCTGGAGGGAGAACTCTCTAACAATTCCACATGAGCACTTTTTCAGTTAAAGACTGTGATATAAAATGAATGTGTGTGTTTTTCTGAGTCCTCCTCATGACGCTCACAAGCCATGTAACCTTGGACAATATTAAGATGTATGCCAGCTTCTTTCTCATTAATCAGTTTTCATAATATCTGATAATCTTCACATTATCCACGTATTATTCAAAGGTTGATTTAAGGATGGACAGAAACAGCCAGCAGACCTGAATGGGGGCTGTCTTGAAATTTTCTCTGCCAGATTAACTAGTACACCACCCTTAATCTCAGGACATGGGTATAATGAAGACAAATTTTTTGCCAGAGTTTAACACACTTGACAGCTAAGGGGTCCTTATTTCCATCTGAAACCTCCTGAGCCTGGCTTTATGGTCCACATTCTTATTAGCATTCTGGTCTTCTCATTTCTGACCAGGATATCTCATCATTCTTGGCTTACAGATTTTCAAAGCTTCTTTTGCCCACCTCTCCAAAGTTTTCCAAACCCCCTGTAAACAAGTTCCGAAGACTTCTAAGCCCCAATTACAGAAACAGCCCCTCCTCTGGTACCAATTTTCTATATTAATCACTTTCCCATTGCTGAGACAAAATACCCAACACGTACATCTTAAAGGAGGAGAGGCTTATTTTAGCTCAGGATTTCAGGAGCTCCAAAGGCAGAGATGTCATGGTGGGAGGGCATGGCAGAACAGAGATGCTTGCTTAGTTCTTGGTGGACAGGAAAGAGGACAGGGGAGCAGTGCCAGAGAGGAGGGGCCAGGGAGCAGATATAGAAGCGAGGTCACTTCCACGGCCACCCAGACACATCTGGGAGTGTGCTTGACTAATTACCAGTGTTTCTTAATTCAAGGAAGTCAACCTACCATGGGAGACCAGATGAGAATTGGGGCCTAATTGCTTGGGCCTGTGTCTGAGTGAATAAAAGCAGGATGAGTCAGATGCCTGGGGCTCCTCTGCCCACTAGAGGGGAGAGACCGCTGGCTGCTGCGTGCTAAACTGACTCTGTGTCTGTTTTTCATCCTCCTTCACCCTGGACCAGGGGAACAAACTAGCAGGACCAGGTCCCTAGAAGTGGTGCCTGGTGGGGAAAGATGCCCGTGGGTTGGCTTCCCATGGGTGGCACCTGGGCAGGAACCTGGGGCCAGCTTAGACCAGTTTGCTACAACCTACCAAGATTAATAGCCACAAAAATATTGGGTAATCCCTTTTCATTAGCAAAAATTAAGAAATGTCTCTTTTTCTTTGATTCAGTTCTAGCATATTCAATTTTCTTATTTCTAGAGCCTTGATCTTACCCCCTCTCCCACCCAGCCACCAGCCACACACACACAAGGTCATACAACCCCCTGTACTTCCTTTCCGTCCCTACTTGGGTTTTCAGCACCACCATGGCCATTGTTTATTTTACTTATGGATCAAATTAGAATATATCTTCCACCATCGGTGTACAAAACTCATAAACAGTGGAATTTTTCTGCTTTATGTACAGATGAATTTCCACTGGGTAAAATAATTGATACCTAGTACATGGTCAATAAAAAGTAAAGATTTGGGCTCACAGCATAGCTCAGTGTTAGGTGGACTTCCCAGCATGTGTACCACCTTGGTTTGATCCCTAAGACCAAAAACTAACCCTCAATAAATGAATTAATTTAATCACACCACCATCAGATTTAGTTCTACTATTCTTATATGATGATGTCCTAGTAAAAGTAATATAAAATATAACTTATCCTAAGAATATTAACAACTGAGAGGGGCATATGTAATACACATACTACTAGTAGTAGTCCTATGTGTTAAACTTGAGCAGTTAATTTCTCTGGACCTCATTGTAATCATCTATAACAGAAAAGAGCAAATCAAGTTGGCCCATAATAACTCTTAATAGCTTTGGAATTTAAAGGCTTTAGATTTAGGGTAAACCAATAAAAAGAAAGACGAGAAAGGACAAGATTTGTGAGAACTTTCTATATGGAATTGTGGCCTCAAAGGGTGGAATGGGTGTGGGGTAAAAGTGAAGACAAGGGTGGGCAGGTAGAGGAAATGGGCGAGAAACTCTTGAAAAGCAGCGTAAAAATGTCACCATTGGAGAGGAGAAAGCTCAGGAAATGTGTGCATTTAGGGCAAATACTGTGGGCTTCAGGATGAGGGAGATGAGATGAGTTCTGTTCTCTACTGGGAAGTTGGCAAGAATGGAGTCCTGCGTTGGCCCCCAGTGGGAGATCTGTTTAGGGACAAAGCTTGTGTTGGAGCCCTGTGTGCCTGTCAGTTACTGAGGATCTCGTGTCACTGCTGATGGTTTCTTTAGTTCTCACCTTTGGAGGCAGAGGATGATCTCAGAGAGTGGCCCACATATAGTCTTATGATTGAAATTCCATAGAGAATTGTCAGTGGCTCTTCTAGAAAATCTCAGGGAATGGTTCCCCTATTTCTCTTCCCCTCTGCCTTTTCTCTCTCTGCACAAAGAAAAGAATGTGTTTCTGAATACTTATTTTGTTTACTAGGAGTTTCACAAGGCCCCAAACTCAAACTGATAAGCAGAAAAAACATAGAAATTGAAGTTTGCTCTTTAGAGAAAATTCAGCTTTCTCAATAAGCACATACTTTTGCAACATTCAAAATGACTTTGAGTAAATATTTGGTTTCATTTCCTCTATTCTCAAAAAAAATGCAACTGACACCATAACATCATTGACACTTTATTAAATAAAAAATCACTAACATCAAATATAATCAAATAAAAAACATTACCATTTCTGTAGCTTATATATCTATCCACATTTCCAGTCAGGTTTCCTAATTAAAACCAAAAAAGAAATAAACTTACTAAATCCCACAGGAATCCACTGAATGCAACTATAAATTTTAAAAATATAAAACAATGTTATGACATGTCTTTTGAATAAGTCTCTGCATTCTTTCACTTGTTTGTTTAAACTGCAACAGCAGTGTTGAAATATTACTGTGAAAGAATATGTCCTTAATTGAAAAGGGTAAAAAGAATGACTTCAAATGGCCTAATTAACTCTCCTAACTCATTCAAAGCTAGCTTTTTAGTGCTCATAGAAATCTATGGCTTCTTAAATTTGCCTATGGCACACAGTCCTTCATGCAGTTATACAATCATGTTGCCTATATTTTTCTTCCGAATGTAACAGCAATTTCTTTTTCCATTTTTATCAAAAATAAAATCTAGGTATCATTTTAATTTTTCTCAGTGGTTTCTAGTACTATGTGAAAATAGTATTCTGGTCTTGCCTTAGGAGACCAGAGGAAGTGGCCCCAGTTGGTTTATTTCCACGAGCATTTCGTGGCCCGTGTGGTAGACACCATGGTGGGGTCTCCTGGGATGGAGGACTGGCCCTGACCCGTCTGAATGGCGTCTGCTCGGCCCCCCAGACAGCACAGACAGCACAGATGTTGGCAAAGGACGCTCTGGGAAGTGAGAGTCAGGGCGCTTCCTTGGTCCACTGCAGGTATTTATGGAGTGAATGGTTTGAGTGCGCTGTGAGGTGGTGTCATTGAAACTGATTCATCCAAACTGCACAAAGAATACAGGCCGTGGAAGGAAGAGAGAAAAGCTGTTACGTGTTTAATGAAATGAAAAAGCACATTATTAGAAGTGCTGCGGAACATCTAGAACTCTGACAGAATGTCACCCTCATAAAGGAGTTTTATTAGAAGGGAAACTGATATTTGCTCTTCTGCTTCCCTTTACCTACCGCCATCAGCACCGAGGGGAACCATGGCTTCTACACGTTTCCCAAGGGAGCACCTCTATGTTCTTCACACACAGAAGAAAAGCAGGTGGCTGTGTGCATTTCCCAAGACTGCCCCAACAGAGCACCACAGACTGGGTGGCTCGAGACATCCTAATCCAACATTGTCTCAGTTCTAGAGGCTGGAAGTCTGCAGTGCAGTGCTAGCAGGGCTGGCTCCTTCTGCAGGTTCCGAGTGAGGATCTATTCTAGGTGTCTCTCCTGGTGGCGCCAGTCGTCCCTGGTGTTCCTGGCTTGTAGACATGTCCTGCCAACCTCTGTACCCTCTTCACAGGGTTTCTCCCCAGCATGCATCTTGTCTAATTTTCCCTCTTCTGATTGGAAGAACAGGGTCCATCCTAATCCAACACGATATTATTAATCTTAACTGTTTACACCTGCAAAGATCCTATCTCTAAATAAAATCATATTCATGAGTACCAGGCTTAGAAATGCAACACATCATACAGGGGAATATAATTGAACCTACAACAGCTATCTTGGTTGAAAGGATTTCTTAAGAAGGAGCAGGGCCATATCCATGAGCTGCTCCTCATTCCTGAGGTACGTCTTGAAACAGTTTTGCGGAATTCTAAAGTTATGCAACAGAAGCTTGAAAAGAGGAGGACTAGTCATGATAACCATATAGTATCAGGGACTCCTCAAGGGAACCTCTGCAGTAGCTGTGGCTAGAATGAATAATAACCTTATGACCAAAAAATGATGATTATAGACTCAGAAGTTAATGAGGGAGTCTTGTTAAAAAAAAAAAAAACCAAAAATTTCTGATTTAGTAGGTCTGGAGTGAAGCATGGGATCTTCTATTTCCAGTGATCACATACACACACGAACAGATTTGCATAAGGAATTCACTCATGGTTATGCACGTGGGCAAGTCCCAAGGTCTGCATAAGTCTGCCCACAGGAGATGTGTAGAACGATGGTGTGGTTCTGACTAAAGGTTGGCAGGCTGGAGACCCAGAGCAGCCAAGGTCCCAGCTTGAAGGCAGTGAGACAGGAAGAGTGTTCTCTTTCTCAGGGGAAGGTCAGCCTTTGGTTGTGTTCAGGCCTCTGAATGAGACCCACGTACATTAGGGAGATCGATCTGCTGTACTAAACCTATTAATTTAGATATGAATTTTGTCCAAAAAGACTCTCACAGAAATACTCAGAATGATGTTTGACCGAATATTTGGGCACCTGTGATGCAGTAGTAGACACACAAAATTAATCATTGCATTCATTTCAGTTACTCTGTGCCTTCATACTATTCTAACTCATCTAATCTCTATAAGCAGACATAGGGGCTATATCTGCTACTAGCACCAGGCAGATGCAAAGCAGAGAGAGACTGAGTGAAATTCCCAATGTCTCACCCTTGGTAATATGGATCCAGGACTTTAACCCGGCTCTCTGGGTGCAGGCTCCATGCTCTCAGCCTCTGTGGTTTTGGGGTCAACTAATTGTTCCAATTGATCAATGTTTTCTACAAAGAAGAGAGCAGCCAGCCACATGCAAATCCAGTGGGTCTGGCCCACAGGGCTGTGACCTTTGTGGACCCATTTGCTTGTGGTTCTGCCTGCACACGAGCGGACGGCTTCCTGGAGGAGTAGAGGAACTGCTGTGATTTAAAACAGACAATAAAGTTCAGAGATTTAGCAATTCAAATGGATTACAAGGCTCACTGATAGTGTGTTACTGAGACAGGATGAAGTGGCTTCTGTTTGTAGAGCTTAGCACAGTGGGTAGAAGCAAGTTCCCAAGAAGAGCAAATGTAGACTTAGGCACGGCGCATCTTTACCTGTCCTGTGTCACCATGATTAACCAAGTGCTTCCAAGCAGCTGACGGTTTGGTCCTGACTAAATACCACTAATCACAGGGCCGCTGGGGAAATCATTCGGACACCGGAAAAAGGAGAGAGAGTGTGAGAGAGAATTTCATGATCTGATGAGATTTTCCCATCTCCAGTATCTGTGAAACGTATTATTTAGTAATGCCTCAGAGATGCATGTGTAATTTGAATTAAATTAATATAACCAGGAGGGTCTATTTTGGGACCCATGTTCCACTGGGCTTGGCTTGGTACATTTGTCCTTGTGTGCCATCTGGCTAGTGAGGAAGGTCCAAGCTGGGCTCTGGATCAGGCGTGAGGTGGGGCTTGCGTGACTGAGGGAGGGGGGACACGTCGTGGACCACAGCCCCCCTGTGACTCTCCAGGGCATGTGGTTACTGTGAGCTCGTTCACTCACATGAGATGCTCAACAACTACGTGCCAGATGAATGCAGCATAAACATGTTTTCCTCGAGAAAAAGTCACTCAGCCTCACTCTAAAGAAGCTGAGAGAGCTGCAGTGCTGGGATAAAGACCTTGACGCTGCTTGGAAAGAAAGTTTCTAAAAGTGACTTCATCACACTCGGCGTAGACACTAGTTATGGAATAAATTGTGTACGTCAAACACATGTGTAAATACCACGTTGTTTCTCTGGTGTGAGAACCCAAAGTATAAATACGTATCAAAATGTACAATAGATGCTGTGTACCAGGAAGAAAATGTTCAGATGGGAAGGAGAACAAAAGAGAGGGGAGGGGAAAGGAAACAAAGGAAAAGTGAAAAAATGAAAAAGGAAGGAAAACATGCAGACAAGGCTTTTGTACATGAGCAGGGGCAGAGGGTTGGAGCGAGGGTAGGGGAACGGGATATTTAAAAACAGTTATATCATGAACACATACAAATTCTCTATGGTGAATGTGATCATTATGTATATTTAAAATGTACCGCTACAATCTGATAAAAAAGAAATAAACTGTGTCCTACATAGGGCAAAACCAATCTATTTTAGGTTTTCTCTGCGTGTGCCAGGGGCAGAGTTCTGGACATACATGCTATAACCCCAAGGATCACTGTCTGGCAAAATGGTGCCAGCAAGAGCCTTTATAGGTAGAGGGGTCTGATAACAATCACAGACTAGGGTCCCAGCCTTCAGAAAACACAGAGTTTCAAGGTGACAAGGGCGTCAGGACAGCGTGCAGGTCTTGCACCCGGGAGATGACTGTGTTTATTGCCCTGGGCACAGATGTCCATTAAAGGGTTCAGAAAACTGGCAAAGCCTGGGCCGCAGAGCTTTGCGCTGCTTTATGAGAGTGAGGAATAAAAGTTCCTCGGACAAGGCAGTTTCATGTGTTTGTCACTGTAGGAGTAATTAATCTCCCGGAGAGTGAACTATGAACAGAGTCCCTATAAATATATCTGAGGCCTGAAAAAAAGTTTCCAAAAATAAAAAAAATAGCAAAATTGAAATTACTAAACACTTAATCAAATATATACAAGATACATCATTTTCTATCATTTATTAACTATCAATTAAATATGAAAACAGTTTGTAGATTAGATGTTTTCATCTTGTCCATATTCTCAAAATGAACGGGGACTGCAGAGAATTTATTGTTATGCCAAATTAAACATACTGTGGGTAACACATAATTTCTAAAACAAAATTATGAAGAACTTTCAAAAATTTTACCTTGAAATATTATATTAATTACCTTTAACGAGGGATACAGACTTTTAAAATATATTTAATAAAAGATGCCTGGTGAGTTTGCCCACACCTAAGTCAGGGTTGGAATTAGTGAAGGTGTGATGATGAACGACAGAAAGATGTCCTCTCAAACAGCGTGGGGAGGTGCAAGAGAAAGCACCAGAGTCCAACTACTTGGCGTGATCTGGAAAATGGAGACCAGGCAAAGTGAACACCAGGGAAGCTGTCACCTGGAAGCCACCTCAAATGTGCTTCTACCCAGATAGAACTCACAATAGCAACTCCACCAGAGCTGAGCTGTAGGGGCAGGTATTTATTAATGAATTAGTTTACTTATTTATTTTGAAGAATTTCAGATGTCAGGTATAAGCTATAAGCTAGCACAAGATAAAAACTTCCTTGGTAACAAGTTGAACTTGTGATTTTCTCGAGTTTTAAGCCAGGACTCAGTTTCTTTCTTGAACAAGTCCCAAGGCCTGGAGAAAGATTTGCATGTGGGGATCAAGACAGTCCCTGTGATGTGTGTGTACTGTGAGTATGGCAAAGAGCAACCAGATGCCACAGCTTCCTTTTCTTACCTGAACACCAGTCCAGATGTTAACTCCCAGGCCACAGAGTTACTGGCCGAGAAAAGGTAGACATCAAACGGTGGGCGTGGCTGTGCTAAGAGCCACTGAAGACAAGCCCAGGGCACTATGAAAGTGGAGCAAAGGCTGTAGACAAGAATTACAGAAAAAGTCAGGGCTTGTGCAGGCCTTCCCAGGCTGTAGGTCTCACCGGTAGGCGCCAGTGGAGAGGGAGACCGCTGCTCGGCATGGGCCATGGGTGGCACACATGGGGCAGTGATGTCATCCAGGACCCATTGCTGTGAGTTAGCTCCGCATGGACAAGAGCTTCCCTAGGGAATCCATGACACTGAGAAAGCTCCTTTGAAGTAGGTTTGAGAGGTCTGCTTTGCTGTCTTACGAGTGCGGTACCATTTAAAAATTTTCTCTTTTGCTTCTGAGATGCCATGACTACCATACTAGCAAATGATCAGTTTGTGTCAGGGTACTGCACTGTCCCATGGAGAAATGTATGTCTTTTAATGTTTAACATGCAGTGTAGGCTCTGGAAGCCCTGGCACCTGTAATACACGTATAACTCTTAAGAGTTATAAATAAGTTGCATTCAACACTAATTAGCATCATCGTCAAAAATATCATGTATGACATGCAACTGGCGCAAGGAGCAAGCCTGGCCTGTAAGAAGCTCTCTCTACTGGAGCTCTCCGGGCCACATGACCTCAAGCAGAGAAGACAAATAAGTGAGCAGGCAGTGGTCAGTGCAGACGGCTTTGGTTTTGTTTTCTTTCCTACCTCCAACCGTCATTAGCACAGAGCCTTACTCACAGAGAAAAATGTACAAAACTCTATGTGGTTTTTCAAGGCCATCCCTGGTCTTGAAAGCCACCTGGCTTAAGGCGACTCACTTTGCATTTTTATTTTAACGATAGCACCCTGTCTCTGCTCTCCTCTGGAGGAGAGAGAGGAAATATGACACTACAGTCATTTGCCCGAGCTGAAAGGCTTTTCCAAGGTCTCCCAGTCTCTGAGAGCGAGGTATCACTGTTTGTCCTAGTGTTTGAAGATGACCTCACCGATAGGCCTGAAGGCCTGCAGTTAGGAGGACGGCAGGTCTGTGGTGAGGGCCTGTCTGCAGGCCTGGTGTGTCAGAGCCGCCATTCGCAGGCCGCCTGTCAGGAGGAGCTGCTCCTGTCTGCAGTGCACCAGGCTCCGTTCTTGGCAGATTCTCGAATCCAGAGTTCCACAGTCTTTAAGAAGTGGAAGGAGTTAGCACAGCCTTTGTGTGTTCCTAAGACATGGGAGCCTTGACAGCTGCTCTCCCCCTGCAGAGCAGACTGCAGTTGGAGGTTTGGCAAGATTAATTTTAAATGGATTCTGTGCTGCTATATGCAGGATCTCTCTCTGTATTTGAATCATTCAGCATATAACCCCAGCGTTAGATCTTTTTTTTAAATGAAATTTTTCTCGGCCACCTTTAAAGCTCCATCAATCACTTGGTAATGGAAAAACGTCAATGTAATGATCTGCTTCGAAAATAAACAGTGTAACTGGCTTTGGCGTCCAGAGCCTGTTATCATGTGGTAACATCATTCTATTCCAATGACATTATCGCTAAGGGTATTATGATGGCGGAAAATATTTCAATTTTGTTATCGGAACAATGAAGCTGTGATATTTAATTATAGAGAAGTGTGTCTAATTTGGGGAATCTGGTATGTCGACGGTCACAGTTTACTCCTTCCTCAGAGCCCTCAGCGGTGGTAATCAAATGTGAACACAGTATTACTTAGTGACCCACACAAGTTATTGGCTCAGTACTTTCTCCTGCTTTCCCAAGTCCTTTCTTTTGTATTTTAGTTCTTCCATTAAGTTTGCTGGTTAACTACCAACTAATTACGAACTGACCCAACAGACTGTAGGACTAGGTAAGAGAGAAGAGCTAGGAGGTACAGCATATCTGGCCAGTTTTTACTTTGGCAGGTGAGACCCGTATGAATGAAAAACAAGAAAAGTGCTTCCAAGGTGATGTGTTAGCAAATAAAGGGGCCTTCTCTCCGTCTCCGCCTCTGTCCTGTCCCCTCTTCTCTTTCCCCTGATCTCTCCTCACACAGAACGCATGTGCATGTACACTCACGCTGCGTTAAGGGTATTGAAAATGAAAGAAAATAGCCATATGGATTACACCGATGGGACTCACGTGATGAGTGAAGGCGGCCCTTAGGGTGGCACAGGAAGGGCCGCTGGGATAAGATTTGGAAGGCACAGGAACTTCCTCCTCTATAGTTACTCTCCTCCTGACTCTTGGCTGTGCCATCCCACCCTCTTAAATGGCCTTCAGTTACAGCCCTTAGTCAGCCGAAGAAATAGCTGGGCACCTTTTCAGACCTCACACCAGACTCAGGCCCTGCTTTAGAGCCACAAGGCACACATTGCCCTCTGGAGCTGTCCA
This sequence comes from Chinchilla lanigera, assembly GCF_000276665.1. Classification (NCBI taxonomy): domain Eukaryota; kingdom Metazoa; phylum Chordata; class Mammalia; order Rodentia; family Chinchillidae; genus Chinchilla; species Chinchilla lanigera. The sequence continues at coordinate 31,118,913 of NW_004955417.1, forward strand.
TCTCAGGGGAGGTGGACCACCATAGGACTGTGCATGGTGCGTGCATGTGGTCAGGAAGGGCAGAAGCTGCTGCTGGTGTGTTAGTGAGGACCAGAGAATCAGGGAACCCTGCCACTCCCAAGCTGGAGAGAACAGAGAGCAGAGCCCAGCCTGGTTTGGTGATGAAGCTCTGGCACCTGGCAGTGGCCCCTGTCATGGAGCCACTTGGTGGCCAGCGCCTCTGGTTGGGTGCTCTTCCCATTGCACCAGTCTCCTTCCAAAGGTCTGTCTCCAGCCTGGCATCAAGGGACTGCAACTGTGCTGCAGAGGCTGCAGGGGGACGTCGGCTACTTCGCAGTTTCCCTCAGGCACAACCTGGTGCAAAACCACCAGCTCCTTCTCACTTACTTGAGGTCAAAGGACAGATTCCAGGGAACCTGGCTGATGGCAGTCTGTCTCAGCAGCTGGGCTGGAGGCACGTGGGTCCGGTTTTGGCTGCCGAAACCTTCTGAGTCACTCACTTGGCGCGTCCTCAGATTCACAAAAGTGCCATAGGGACCTCGAGGTGGAATGTTGTATACACAGAGGGCTGGAAGAATGGAGGGGGTGTACTGAGGGCTGCCACCAAGTTCACATGGGAGCTGGGTTCGCAAACACAGTGCAAGAAAACAAGACGCCTTTTGGCTTCGACTGGAGGCCATAATCAGCTCCAAGGCTGGTGACAACAAACTGTGGAAAAAGTAGTCCAGCCTGCATGCGAGCTGACGCTGAGCAGTGTGGGGAGCTGCTGGAAATGCACATTCTGGGCACCCAATAAAAGCCCAACTTTCCTTCCTAATTTCTGTTTCAAAAAAATAAAAATCAAACCCCATGGAACATGGACTCTGGACGTGCTCATCAATTCTCTTTCTTTCCTTCAATACCTGACAAAGCCCTCTTACAGCGGGCATCCACGTGGGCATGTCACACAGTTCCAAGGAAGGAAGAGCTGTCCGAGACCCGCCTGGAAGGGGGCCTGTGTGAGAAGGAAGGGAAAATCAATCAAGGGTGAAGTCATGGAGAGACAGCGGGGAATCCAGACGCAGGTCTTCTCTGTTCGTGACATTACTCACTGTTCCATTCCATCATGGAACGTCCAGCTGGGAAGCTTCTGGAGGTAAAAAAGGCCAGGGAAACAGTGGCACACAGGATGAGACAGCTGCAGTCCACAGTGACTCGGGCCCGAGGCTCTATGTCCGTAGCAGCCCTCCGGGCCTGGGGGCTGTGGTGCCGCACAGACCTTGGCTGAAGCCCCGCGCCAGCCACGCTGCCGTCTGTGAAGCTTCGGGCCCAGCGGTACTGTTTGTGCAAGAGGCCAGTGAGGGAGGCCCTTGGGTGTTCGTGGGGTCAAAACTACACCCAAGAAAAAGAGACGGTTCTGGCTGCACAGGGCACAGGTGAGCCTGTGTGGGGAGGGCCTGGGTTAGGAGATGAGCACCCCCTAAAGTGAAGGCGCTCACCCCTGTTTAGTTCTGCCACGGCCAGGACACCAAGCAAACGGGAGGGAACAGGCTGCATGCACAGCTGTGCTAGTTGCTGCTAACTTTTATTTTGTTAGCTAATTATTTTTGTCAGGTTTACTGTTATTTTTAATTTAATCAATCACTTGCTAATTTAAAAAACTGTGATTTAATCAGCAATCAAGAAGACAGAGGTGCTAAGTGTGGTGGCCCACACCTCAAGTCCAGAAAGGCTAGGGCAGGAGGATTGCAAGTTCAAACCCAGCCTGGGCAGCTTGGTGACTTAATGAGACCCTCTCTCAAAATAAACAACAAAAAGGGCTAGGAATGTGTGAAGGCTCTGGTGAAATCCCCCAAACCTCCAAACCCAAGAGGGAGGCTGTGCATGTAGGGAGGACCGCTGGTGGACAAATGGGTGTTAGCCGTGAATTCGCACATGAGAACTCAGCCGCAGCTGTTTACGATGCGCTGCTCCCTCTTTCTTCAAAGGTGCAAACGGCCATGTGGGTGCTGAAGTCACAGGCCAGTGGGTGAGCGTCTCCTGTCCGCTCTCCTCCTCCCCACAAGAAGGTAGTTTTCCAGCTAGAATTAGATGTGTGTCTGGTGTTTGGTGTGAACTCACCACTGGTTAGGTGACGCTTTGAATTCAGGCAGTTTTCCTCTCCACAGCTACCTTTTTACATGCACAAACACCTCCTTGCATTTCTCAAACCCTCCAATCGGGCAGCACCACGAGAAACATGTGGTACAGTGCTTGTGCAGACTGCTAAGCCTTCCCAGGCCCCCAAGCAGCTGCTCAAGATGACTCCACATCCACTGACATCACCGTCCTGATCACGCAGTTGTAAAGGCACCTGGAGCGTATTCTGTCTGCGTGGTTATCTGCTTATGAGCCTGTGTGTACACCTCTGTTGTACCCACAGCAGCAACGTGGAGGAGCCGGGAGAGAGCTGTGGTGTTCCACAGTTTAGGAGATAGGCCGGGACTCTCGGTGGCTCTGAAGTGAGACGACAGTGTGCGTAAGGGAGGAACCACGTCAGCTGGGTCGGGTCCTCTGCTCCTTGAACCAGTGATGCTTCTCTGCTCTCCCCCGATGTTCCTCTGAAAGCCAAACTGTTCCAAGAAGCCCTGCTTTGGGGAGTGTGTGTTTTCTACCTACTTGCTCAGAAATTCTTTTGTTCTTTTTTTCAGCTCATTGTACACCATTAACTTTATTATCATGTACATCCCTATGATAACCCAAATTCTAATCTTATTTTATTTTTCTGAGAGAACATGTTTTCTCTCCAGTTGAGTGTTTTCATTTTAAAAACAAATTAGTAGATACTTATATATTCTTATCTTCTCTGAGTCTGTGCTATTCCAGGAAAGAAACTATATATATGAGAAATTACATCATGTATATTTTTACCAATCCACACGGATGACTAAAGAGATTTTCCTGAGCCTTAAAAAAAAAAGAAAACCCAAACCTACTCTTTAAGTGATCGTGGTATAGTTAAAAGCAAGTCCAAGGGCCAAGGATATAGTTCAGTGGTACAGCGCCTGCCTGGCAAGTGCAAGGTCCTGAGTTTGATTCCCGGCACACACAAAAAAATGAGGTCCAGTTTTGTAATCTTTATAATGACAAAAATTAACTTTGAAATCACAATTGAGCAAGCAAACTTGACAGCTTTATTTCCCAAGCGATATAACATTCAGTTTGACGTATTTAAATGAGCACTAGGTAAGCACCCCATTCCCTTGGTATGAAAAGAAATCGTCCCAACCTCAGACGTTATCTTATAATTGATGGGTTTGGTTTGGCAATTGTGCTTCCCAAGAATAACAGAGTCTGGCTTCTCTGCGTGTCTTTTTACTCCCCCTTGGCAGTTCTTATTCTGGCAAATTCTTTGGAAGTTCTTCTGTAATTCTTGGAGTACACCTTCAGTAATGTGCTCAGATGGTTAAGAGACACATCTCGACTAGACAATTTAATGCGCGTCTGGTAGGATAATCCAGCCTGGCTAAAAGTAACTGGCAAGCTATTGTCTTTTACCAGAACGTAAAGGGAATGAAAGAATGATTTTTCTTTTATAATCCTCAGTAGGAAATTCCCCAGCAACTTCTCTCAGTCCTCTTAGTTTTTGGAAATAACAGAGTAGAATTTACCTTTTGGCATGCGTTTGTGCCGCTGCGGGCTTTTATTCTGCCTCGCGTTACACCACTGGCTGGGACTTCGTGTGAGGCTGCGTAGAAGTGGTGAAAGTCCACACCTGCGATATGTCCACAGTGGTGACGTTTCCTTTTCTGATGTTCAGGAACCTTCCTGCCTCTGAGCCAGAACTAGAGGTCCCTTCTTCTGTGCTCAACTTCTCTGCTGATGCCACTTTGGGCCTCAGACTACCTGTGCTCCAGCTGGGGGACAGCACAGAAGGAAACTGCGAATTCACTGCGATTTCTGGGGCACTTTGAGTCCAGCCCCCAATCCAACGTTATGCTGTCACCGGCCGCCCCAGCCATGCCGTCCTGGGTACGCTGGTTGCGCTCAGTGCGAAAGACAGTATGGAATGTGCTTCCCTCATCTTACCTGGAAACAGAAACTTTGATGGTTTTTATAAGTAGGGGAATTATTTTCCTTGTATACTCTCCAAATTGTAGGAAGAAAACCTTTTAATCCTCAGATCGCAGTGAGTCCCCTTTGGTGTTTCTGAGAAAGTGGGCCTTTGTCATCTCTCTCAGTGCTCAAGGGAAAGGAGACGTGCAGGGCGCAGACTGAAAAGAGCTTCGCGTTCCTACCACCTGCGTATGCCCAGCCAGACTCTCCAGGGTGCTAATTTTTTCCTTAATTTGCAGTCAGATCTCGGAGAGTTCTCATTGCTGATGTGGTCCCTCTTAGATTTAAACAAAACCCCTCCAGTCATGTTATTATAGCAAATCATTTCAGTTCAGTGATTATTATCTATATATGTTTTAATTTCTCTTCCCACAGTTGAGACAAAATACCTGACACCCAAAGTTAAAGGAGGGGAGGTTTATTACAGCTCACTGTTTGTAGGGGTTTGTTGGATGTAGATTCCATTTCTGTCCAGGGGTGACAGGTCCCAGAAACAAGGTAAGTGCAGATGAAAAGAAAAGTAAGAGAAACAGGAAAAACAAGAGAGGCATAATTCTGGGACTTGGGGATTTACACCCTCTTGGACTGCTGCCTCAATCAGCAATCTCAGTCACCTTTTATCGAGCGAGAACCAACAGGTAGCTAGTACAAATGGGCAGATACCAGACGTTTTAGCAAGGATAATACAGCTAATTAAAGGATTACCCTTCTCCACATGTAATCCAGCACATGCCTGTAATCTCAGCACTTGGGAGGCTGAGACAGGAGGTTCATACACTCAAGGCCAGTCCGGGCTGTATAGTGAAGCCTTATCTTAAGAAACCCTAGCAAACAATAAACAAATCTTTGTGCGTCCTCAGTGCTTCCTCCAGCAGAACGTCCTTCTCCACAGCGTTCAGTTCATAGTCGAGAGGCTGTGGTGCAGGGCAGCATGGCAGGGGAGAAACAGTCCATGACAAGCAGGTGGGAATCAGAGAAGCCGCAAGCAGCAGCGGTGAACCTGCCCCTCCTCCCTCCCTGTGTGTTCCACCCAGGCGGTAAGCCTATTGATAGGTGCCATCCACACCCAGGGTGGGCTTCCGTTATCCACACCATTAATCCCAGTGTCCCATTCTTTTTTTTTTTTTTTTTTTTTTTTTTTGTTTTTTCTCCGGTACCGGGAACCGAACTCACGACCTTGCGCTTGCGAGGCAGGCGCTTTGCCGCTGAGCTAAAT